>NC_134403.1:246120768-246420768 GCF_038048845.1 Mixophyes fleayi | reverse complement strand
CAATAAATTTTGATATATTCATTTACAACCTCACGTTTGTATTATTGGGAGCCCAGTGTTAACGATATCCAGCACTGTTTTTATTTTTTAAACTTACCAGTAGCTGCTGCATTTCCCACCCTAGGCTTATACTCGAGTCAATAAGTTTTCCCAGTTTTTTTGTGGTAAAATTAAGTGCCTCGGCTTATATTCGGGTCGACTTATACTCGAGTATATACAGTAATTAGTAGCTCTGGTAAGGTAGAACCTGGAACATCGGGCAAGGCAACCATCTCTGAGTAATAGTCTTGGAGGCAACAGATTTGTCCTCATGACCTGAGGCCAGGGTAGACTTCTCAGATACCTCATACTGGACAGTCATCTCAGACACCTCAGACTGGGCAGTCATCTCAGACTGGGCAGTCATCTCAGACACAACAGGGCAGATGGCAGAGACTGGGGTCTCAGAGCAGGTGGCAAACACTGGTTCCTCATAGCAGGTGGCAGCAACTGGACCCTCACATCAGGAAGCAGCAACTGGACCCTCAGGGCAGCAGTCAGCAACTGGACCCTCAGGGCAGGAGTCAGCAACTGGACCCTCAGGGCAGGAGGCAGCAACTGGACCCTCAGGGCAGGAGGCAGTAACTGTTGTGGATATTCATAGGTCAGGAGATTGTAACACTTCTTTGACAATCAAAATTGAGCTTGACCAAAGGTAACCTTCAGGAGACCAGGGCTGATTTATGTGAAGCTAATAGTGGTGAGGCACTAAGAACAGTAGAAAAAGGAGACTGTCACATGGAAATATACTGTTGTGATTTAGGCAATGATGTTTGCGTGCAGGAACGGGAAAGACCTTTAAATAAGCAAACAGACTGATTAGGAATTGGTACATATTGGTGAATCAGAGCATCACCAGAACATCACAAAATCATATGATAAATGCAGATTTTATTGCAATGGAAGTCTTATGCAGTAAAACGATTATTGACTGCTAAAAATTATCTGGGCTAGGTGCTTTATACCTTTTAGATTTTCACCTCTTTGCTGACTCTTTGTATATCCAGATCATTATGTAAGGTCTGACACAAAAAGATGCAATAAAAAGTTTTTATTATACTGTCAGAACCATAATGAAATATAAGTCAATGCATGGAAGGGAGAATGAGCAAACTTATACAGGAAGAACACGCAAGACATAACTAAGAAAAAGCAATACAGCCTTAAAGATGTTTGAGTAATTACCAAGGAACCAAGGTAGTCCATTAAGAAACAGAAACCACTCAGAAACCCAGCTAGGTCCAGTCCTTGGAACAAACCAGTCTGAAGCATTCTTCAGGTAAACTGAACACAATGATCTGACAGGGAGTGTAAGGTTAAGCCAGAATATATAGTGTGCTTGGTTGCAGGAGCAGCTGTAGATGTGTAGAAAGTGTTCCTGTCATGCTGCACCATAGAAACTACAAAAAAGATTACAGAATACTAACAATTAATCCTTAGGGAGATATAAAAATCCATATAGTTAAATAGATGTTGTGAGAGAAAATGTGGAACCATAATCCACAGTCCCTCTTATACCAAGTTGCAATGTCTCCCAGATATATGCCAAAAACCTGTCTCCAATTATTTGAATAGCAAAAAGAGTTATTAGTTCAGCTGTAATAGCTGATATATTGTAGCTCCATTAAGGTCTCCCATCCAACTTGTGACCACACTTGATTTTGTTTAGTTTCCCAAAACACATGTCTATTTAATCCTGGGGCGCACACAGGATTTTTAAGGAAAAAAATGAAAAAGAAAAAAAAAAGCAAAAGCTGCTGCGCAACTCTGTACTATCCAGCAGCCATGGCGCTGTCAAAGAAGCATCCGCGGTGGACGCTTCATTGACAGCGCCGGGGCTGCTGGATAGTACAGGGGCACTTCTTGAGGGGAGGGGTTTCTGGAGACCCAGAAACCCCCCCTGTGTGCGCCACTGTAATCAATTGTTTACTGTCAACTTGGTGGTTAATAACTCTGATGGCAAGAACAATATAACCTTTCGTTATAAAGAGTAAATTTTTCATTTGATACCATGTAAATGAAACTATGCTGTATCTTGGAAAAACAAGAAATAAAGTGAAGATTACATTTGTAAGATTGCCTTTCTCTTTATGTAAGTGATTACTCTGTTCATAATATCCATGTTTTTTAGACCGTTTCATTCAAGTGCATCAGCTGTCGCTAGACCAGAGCCACGACTTCACTATCATGGGCAGTATTCATTGACTTGAGTTATTAAGCTATATTTTAGTAATTTCAGCTCTAGCATTCAATTAGTATTGTGCCTTAACTTGCCATGTGCCATATAGTAGGTATACCTTTGGTGGACTCCATTATTACTGTTTGAGTATCCTATCACGAAACTGGTGGATTAGCTGATTCCAAAGGTGAAAAAACTAATTGCAAACCGAATCAGTATACAGAGCAAATTGAAAGTGTCATAAATACAGATTGGAAGTAAATGTTCAAATTTAAGCAATATTGGCAAACAAGCGCATAGTCAGACATTAGCTGGGCTAGTACACGCGTGTAATCAAATGTTAACCTGGTCAGTGCAGGAGTGGGTACTCAGTAGTAAGATGGATGGGTACACAAACAGGTAGTCAGTAGTATGCCAGGCTGGTACACAAGTGGATAGCCAGTAGTAAGTCAGGCTGACATACATCATCATCATCATCATCATCATTTATTTATATAGCGCCACTATTTCCGCAGCGCTGTACAGAGAACTCATTCACATCAGTCCCTGCCCCATTGGAGCTTACAGTCTAAATTCCCTACTATAGACACACACTCACACAAACAGACAGACAGACAGAGAGGGAGAGACTAGGGTCAATTTATTTATTTTTTTATTTTTATTGCAGCCAATTAACCTGCCAGTATGTTTTTGGAGTGTGGGAGGAAACCGGAGCACCCGGAGGAAACCTACGCAAACACAGGGAGAACATACAAACTCCACACAGATAAGGCCATGGTCGGGAATCCGGGAATCAAACTCATGACCCCAGTGCTGTGAGGCAGATGTGCTAACCACTACGCCACTGTGCTGCCCAGTCAGACTACTCAGTTGTATGTTCTCCTGCATAGCAGAAGCTGAGCAAACATAACACTCATGCAACGGCTTCTGTCAGATTTTGTATATTTATAGGCCCGAACAGGAAACTGGATCCAAAACTGATTCTTCAGAGACAGTACAGACCATCCTGGATAAGGGCAAGCTAAATAACAATAGTGACCTCTGGTGACCAGAGGTGAAATTGTCTGAGACTAATACTAACAATGAACTTCATTTCGCATACTGTTTCACAATTTCGCTGCACAGGTTTTATGGGAGTATGAGCCTTTTTTCTTTACATTGTGTTGTTTAGAACCCCTGTTCCATCCACTATCTCTTATTCTGTGATTTCCTGCTTACCTTCCTCCCCCTCCTTACATCATGGCTTTGCCCATAATGCATGCAACTCTGTCATCATTAACAGGTTGAAACATCCCTGACTGCTCAAGGTCAATACATTTATTATGGGCAGCGCGGTGGCGAAGTGGTTAGCACTTCTGCCTCACAGCACTGGTGTCATGAGTTCAATTCCCAACCATGGCCTTATCTGTGTGGAGTTTGTATGTTCTCCCCGTGTTTGCGTGGGTTTCCTCCGGGTTCTCCGGTTTCCTCCCACACTCCAAAAACATACTAGTAGGTCAATTGGCTGCTATCAAATATTGACCCTAGTCTCTCCTTCGCTCTCTGTCTGTGTGTGTTAGGGAGTTTAGACTGTAAGCTGCAATGGGGCAGGGACTGATGTGAATGAGTTCTCTGTACAGCGCTGCGGAATCAGTGGCACTATATAAATAAATGGTGATGATGATGATTTACAGTTTTTGTGAACATTCCAATTATCTCTTTGTCTACAGGTTGTTCTCTCCATGTCCACTTCACAACTAAAAACATCCCAGAGGAATAGGAACTGCAGACTAAATACAATAAGGAGTTTTGATCTTTGCCAAAAGCATTCTAAAAAAATTATGGTACCACTTTTTATCAATTATCAATAATCCAGACTACCTCTCTGGAAGATATAAAACACTTTAAATTACTTAGATGTAGCCTAATACACCAAGGCCTGTTATGTTTGTTTATTACTGCTAATATGTTATGCAACAATGGGCTTTGGGTGACACCATTTACATTATTTATTAAATATTGAATTAATATAGCAGCATTTTAAACCTCATTGTAGTTTATTTCTACATTCATAAAGGAACGCAAAGTGAACATAATTTGCATTTTTTTGAAAGCTGGACATAAATTGCGTGCACGAACACACAGATTCAAATAAAAGTGAATCTCAAGAAATGTTTTCATTTGAATACAGGTATAAGTGTGCTCTAGCCATACAGTACTTGCCTAATGCAGACAGACAGAACACACTGCAGGATATGCACAATACATATGTGAAATATAAAGTCCCATCATCATCATCATCATCATCATCAACATTTATTTATAGAGCGTCAGCAGATTTCTTAACGCAATACAATTGCCATCAAACAGTAATAAAACAATACTGAGTAATACATACATACGTAGAGGTAAGAAGGCCCTGCTCACAAGCTTACAATCTATGGGGCAATGGTTTGATACACAAGGGTAAGTGCTACATCATATTGAATATTTGTCCAGCTAGAATTCAAAGGTTACAAAGTATTTAGTGGGCTGTATGCTCAGTCATACAACTATGTTGGTCAGAGAGTTGCTGTCTTGTGTTAGCTATGTAGAGGGTGGTAATAGGGTAAACTAGGGAGATTAAGAGGATGGTAGAGGAATATTATAAACTTGTCTGAAGAGGTAGGTTTTCAGAGAACGATTGAAGATTTGAAGACTAGATAGTTTTGTGGTGCGAGGGAGTGAATTCTATAAAGTGGGTGCAGCCCGAAAAAAGTCCTGTTACCAAGAATGGTTGGATGTGATGAGAGTGGAAGAGAGATGCAGATCTTGTGCAGAATGGAGGTGTTGGGTTGGGAGATATTTTGAGACAAGTGAGGCGATGTATGTAATTTTGTTGATGGCCTTGTATGTTAGTAGAATTCTATATTGGATTTGTTGAAAAACAGGAAACCAATGTAAAAAGTGACAGAGTGACTCAGAAGATGTAAAATGATTTGCAAGGAAAATCTATCTAGCCGCTGCATGCAAAATAGATTGTAGGGGCTCGAGTCTGATTTTAAGAAGACCAGTAAGGAGGGAATTACAATAGTCGATGTGGGAGATGATGAGTGCATGAATTAAAGTTTTTGCAGTGTCTTGTGTGAGATATGTACATATTCTGGAAATGTTTTTTAGATGCATGCAGCATGATATAAATATTTGTTGTGTTGAACAAAGGATAGTTGCAGGTCAAGAATTACACCTATGCAGCAAGCTTGCGGGGTGGGATTTATGGTCATGTTGTCAACAGAAATAGTAATGTCAGGCAGTAAGCTTCTATTGTTGTGTGGGAATATTATTAATTCTGTTTTTGAAAGATTGAGTTTGAGTTGGCAAGAAGACATTCAAGATGAAATGGCAGAAAGACAGTCAGTAATGCGAGACAACACAGATTGTGAGAGATCAGGAGAGGATAGATACATTTGTGTATCATCTGCATAGAAATGATATTGAAATCCAAAGGAGCTTATTAGTTTGGTAAGAGAAGTGGTGTAGATAGAGAATAGCAGAGGACCTAGGACTGAGCCTTGTGGTACTCCAACTGATAAAGGAAGCGGAGTGGAGGTTGTTCCAGAGAAATTAACACTGAAAGAGTGATTAGATAGGTAGGATGAGAACCAGAATAGGACAGTGTCTTGAAGACCTAGGGATTGTACCATCTGTATGAGGAGAGAGTGGTCCACAGTGTTTTTTTCTTAGAATAGGAGATGAGTACTGATGGAAATATACCAGTAGAGTGAGATAGATTACAGATTTTCGTTAGAGGTGGAATTAGCACAGGAGACATGGACCTATCAATTTGTGAGGGTATGGAATAAAGAGGGCAGGAGGTAAAGTAGAAAGATAAGAAGAGAGTAGAAACTTCATCTTCATTTGTGGGATAAAATAAAGACAGGGTGTCAGAGGATACTGGGAAGGAATTGAGCTGATTGCTAGTCGAGGGAGATGATACCATTTCAAGCCTTGAAATAGGAAGCAAGATCCTGAGCACTGATTGTAGTCGGAGGGTTTGGGGTGGAAGGATTGAGAAGAGATTTAAATGTGTTAAAAAGGCATTTGGGGTTAGAAGCCTGAGCATAGATGAGAGATTGGAAATATGCTTGTTTAGCAGTGGCCAGAGAACTTCTATAGGAGTGGTAGATAGCAGTATATGCGCTGAAATCATTAGAGGTACAAGATTTAGGAGGAAAAATTTTAAATACATTAACACCTCTTAGTACTATCATTAATAAAAACACATAAAAAAATATATATTTTTTTTCATTTCTTTTAACATGAAATACATATATCAAGATGTCCTTAATGCCTACAGTACATAAAATGTATTTTTATAGTTTGTCTTACTTGTAAACACATGTTCTGGCACGCATACGTGTAGTCAACACTATCAATCAGCACTTACAGCTGCCCTGTAGCAGGTGTAAGTTATACGGCTAAAGCAGTGCCGTAACTAGACATTTCAGTGCCCTGGGCGAGACCTGGAAGCCCAACAATGGTGAAAAAACTTGTATCTATAAGAAAACCCGTACACACTACAATATATTATATATATATGTACATATATATATATATATATATATATATATATATATACATACATACATACACAGAAACTAATAATCCCTCTCCCAGTGTAATTATGTGATATATATGAGGATATAACTTATGGTCCCTCTCTCAGTGATGTTTTGCAAATGAAAAGACTGGTCCACCCACTGTGCCCTGAGAGTGGTCAGGTGGCGTGTTTCTCCATATCTAGTCGTTGCACCCGGTACTGGTCTGGGGCACAGCGGTAAGCCGTTCTAGAGAGGCGTTCCAAAAAAATGGCTTAAAACAAAAATAAAAATAATATAGCAATCCCAGACATTGTAGCCTTTTCATATATATTACTCTCACAATCCCAAGCAAAATGTACAAACAACACTCTTGGCAGAGTGAAAGGTGTTGGTATATTTGGAGAGACAACTGATTTGATGGCGATATCAGCTATAGATTATTCTGCATATTAAAATAATAGGTAACAGACTCCTCCTAAGCTGGTGACCATGTTCTCATTCCGGTGTCTTGGCCATGTGAAGATGTGTGCTCTCTGATTTTAAAGATGTCCTGACAGAAATAAATAAAATAACTCCTTGTATTCTTTTTAAATGTTGAAATCTATAAATTGCAGAGGCGGATAGATGCTTGGTAGTACAGGGAGAGGAAACAGTAGCAGAAAGAAGTAATAATGCCACTGTATAGGTCATTGGTATGGCCTCATCTAGAATACTGTGTTCAGTTCTGGAGGCCATATCTCCAGAAGGATATAAATACATTAGAGACTGTGCAACGATGAGCAACTAAAATGGTGCATGGCCTACAGTACAAAACTTACCCGGAAAGACTCAAAGATCTTAATATGTATAGTTTAGAGCAGAGAAGAGAAAGGGGGACATGATAGAAACGTTCAAATATATCAAGGGTTTGAACAAGGTACAAGAGGGAACCATTCTTCAAAGGAAGAGAAGTATTAGAACACAAGGACATGTACTGAGACTGGAGGGAAGTAGGTTCAGAGGAGATGTGAGGAAAATTTACATCACAGAAAGGGTAGTGGATAAATTGCTATACTGTATTAGCCTCTACCACCTCTGATGGGAGGTTATTCGCCTCTCATCAGAGGTGGTAGAGGCTAATACAGTATAGCAATTTCTACATGCTTGGGATAGACATAAGGATATTCTTAAAAAGAAACAAGAATTAAATAGGTTTGAGGTTACCATAGGTTAAAAAAGGTGGTTCTTATCTGCCGTCAAATTCTATGTTTCTATGGAGAGATGCTAGCACGGTGTAGGATATTAAATGATTTGGTTTGCCGGGAATATAAAATGTGGGGGAAAAAGCACAGACTGTATTATTAAAGTGACTTTCATTTGTTTTCCAGATTTTGCATATGTGACTGTGGACAATTTATTGCTTCATATTTACCTTTTCATCTTCTCTTCTATACTGCTGTATTCTTCGTCATTATCCTTCTTCTGTATACTGCTGTCTGAAGACAGTTCTTTTCTACCTTCCCGGTCCAGTCACCCCTGTGCTGTAGCTCCTGGCTCTTCACGACTCCTCTAAATCCACTAGCAACGTTGTGAGATCAGGAGCTGGGTGCTGGGCACCATTTTGGAAGTGCTGGGCCGCCGGGCGCCTAGCATCGATAATCTATAGTCTGTGGTCACAGACCCAGGGCACAGAGGCAAGTAGCAGGCAGCCGCTGCACCCACTTAGCACCGCCCGCACCGTCCTAGTTATGGCTCTGCTCCACAGTACTGAAATCAACAAAACCTTGCCAACTCTCCACATTACAGCAACTGGCTATACCAACGTCACCTTGTACCAGTACAACCCATGTCCCCACCCTGCCCCAATGCCAGTCTTGTCCCCACAATACACCAATGCTACCCCTCTACACCAACGCCAGCCCTATCCTCATACTGCACCAATGCCAGCACTGGCCCCACACTTCACCCCCCCTACCCACACTGCACCAATTCCACCCCCCCCCTACCCACACTACACCAATGTCACCCCCCTACCCACACTAAACTATTGTCACCCCCTACCAACACTACACCAATAACAGCCCTGTCCCCACACTGAACCAATGTCAGCCATACTGATGCAGGGGGGAGAGGAGGAGATTTCACTTGCATAGGAGTGAAGAGGGGAGGGCAGACAGAAACTTTCACACACAAAGTGGAGGGGAGGGGAGGGACAGAGGCTGACTGACACACAGAGGGAAAGGGGAAAGACGATCTCACAAGCAGAGCAGGAAATGGGAGGATACAGAAGCTGTCACACTCGGGGATTTGTTTAAAAGACAGAAAATATACGTTTGGACATAGCTCCACCCACTTTTCGGAAAGCTCCGCCCCTCCAAACGCCGTGAATGCCGAAGCTGTCACACACAGATATAGTGTGAGTCTGAGGGGAGAGAGACTGTCCCAGGTAGAGGATAGCAAAGAGAGGCTCACATACTTAGTGTGCAGAGTCTCCGAAGTCCAGCCTTATAGAGAGCATGGGTTCCCCGGCAGCCTGCAGGCACAGAGGCAAGTAGCGGGCGGCTACTGCGCCCCCTTGGGCTTGCGCCCTGGGCGACGGCACCGCCCGCACCTGCCTAGTTACGGCTCTGGGCTAAAGATTATGTGCTTCAGAGTTGCCCAGAGCGTGAATCGGACAAAAGTGCATGCAGTAGTCATCGGCACCACTTTCTATACATTGCCTATGTGTATATGCTCATTCCCTTCCCCGTTCCGCCCTTGTACATTGTCAGAAGTGTCATTTGTGTGTGGACTTGAATTGCATGCACTTATGTTCACTGACGTAAAGTTTGTGCTGGGAAGCTGAATGCAGAATATGGAACGCAATGGGGGTTACATCCGAAGTGGAATCAGGCCCTTTATATTTGTCCCATGTTATAGCTTTTTAGTTTAAGTTGAAACTGTTTTTTCTCTCTGAAGCTCTTTAATTTCCCCTAAGTTATAATTTCTATAAAAGGTTTTAGCAGTCAATATTTTCAGTTGGCCACGCAGAATTAATAACTTGGTAAAAACAAGGTAGAGCAAAAAATCAGGTAGAGCAAAAAAGTTAGGTGTTTAATTAAATAATCAGTGACCTGGCACCATTCATATCAAAAATTCACTTCTGGGAGTAAATGTATCAAGCTCCGATTTGTTTAAAATCGTGGAAAATTGCAAGTGATAACCCTCAATTTGAGTCCCCAAGTATCCAGATGTATGAAGCTGCGTTTCTTACTCTGATTTTCAAAATCGCTTATCCTCTCTAGCGATTTGCTGGGAACTAAAACAGGCCCGTGTGTAGCCAACTCTCCTGTGTTTAGCTAAGTCTTCCGAGTTTAGGTGAAAATTGGCATATACAACACCTTGCTTCCGAGATACAAGATTAGCAAACACATCCTGTTACACTGCCTGCCTATACAGCCGCAGATCCCGGCAGCTGTCAAAAGTTTAAAAATAAAATGCGTGGGTTACCTCCGTCTGAGCATTATTAACTCTAGTGCTGCCAGCCTCCTGCTGGTTGCGTGAAAATCGGGGAAAAATTTGCGTGGGGTCCACCTGATTTTCACGTATCCAGCACTAGGCAAACCAGGCAGGGTGGGTGACACAATAACAGGGGGACATGCAGCAGAGGTCCCCGTGCCATAATGACAAACCAACCCCAGGCTGGTCAGAGCAAGTCAGGTAGTGGGGCCCGAGAAAAAATGTGCAGCCCCCCTCTAGCAATAACCAGCGCAGTGCTGAAAGCACTAGGGCTCTTCCTGCACCCTCAGGTGGTGGGTGTAGGGTAATAACAGTGCTGAAAGTGTTAAAAAATAAACGGATGCCATTTTTGTTTGTGGAACTACAAGTCACAGACAGGACAGACTGCCCTAAACAGTTTGGGTATACTGATGCTTGTAGAACTACAAGCACCAGCATACCCATGGCAGCCAGGTCATGCTGGCACTTGGAGAACCACAAGTACCAACATGGCCTGACACCCATGCCTGCCTGCGACCTGTAATTCTAAAACAAAAATGTAAAAAAAAAACACAACACTCTTTTTTAAACCACAACATTTTAATAAAAATAATAAAACCCCATATACTCACCCATATGATGCCTTCTTCTTTTGTCAGCAACTTTTAATCCAAAAATGCTTGTAAACCATGTCCACAAATATTTGTATTCCGAAATAAGATCCCTGAAGATGTCCCCAAAATATTTGTAATTCCAAAAGTCCATACTTGTAAATTGTAAATTCATCTTGATTGAAGTCTTCTTTCTTTGGGTCAGGGGGACCCCCATTTTGGATATCCCAACCGGAACATGCTTGTTAAAAAAATAAACCCAGTAAACACACGACGGGAACTATGCTTGTACAGTGTACAAGCATCGCAATGCTAATGAGTATAACAGAACAGCAAGTTCTATTTATAGTCTAACGGGTTTCCCATGACAGTGTGGGAATTGCCCTTAGACTATAAATAGAGCTCACAGCTCTGTTTTACTTGGCTTCCTGACTATTCTCCAGAATTGCGCTATTCTCGTCTGATCATTGTGACCTCGGCCTGTCTGACCTCTCTGTGGTACTCCCTTTGGTACCGTCTCCTCCTGATAGACTTGACCTGGACTGTCCTATTTTCAATCTCTACACTGATAACTGTCTTGAAGGACTGCGACCTGTGCACCCCTTGCCGCTAAGCCAAAACCTCCTTGCGGGGGTCCCTGGTAAACACCAGGGGTATGTTAGACTCTGTACCTCCTTGTTCAGTAGCATAAATACCAGTTAGTGGTTCCAGTACATCTAAGAGTCCACAGTGTATCTCTGAGTCTGACATATTGTATGTGATTTGTTTACATCATGATCCCCTTAATGTACAGTGTTACGTAATATGTTGGAATTTTACAAATCAAAAATGTTAACAATAATAACAATAACAATAATAATAATGAGAATGAATTGAAATTGTTAAATGGTAAGAAGACAAGATGAATCTAGGACAAAATGTATTTTAAGAAACCTTTAAATCATTGGATTCCTTGCGTAAATGTTCCTAAAACCAAGACATATTACAACAGGTTACCACCCAAAATAATAAAGGATTTCCTGTCTAAGAAAGACCCACTTAATGCAACTAAATGTACACATTGAGGAACGTTACTGAAAATGATTCATCATCATCATCATCATCATCAAGGTAAACAAAGGAGGGGCATACTCAAGACAGAGGTTATAGAGAGCTTACAGTCTTGAGGGAGGGGGGAGCAGAGACAGTAGGAGCTAATGGGACATAAGTAGAACGTGAAGAGGGAGTAGTCTCAGGTGTGGGTAGTGTAGGTTATAGTGAAGAGGTGGGGGAGTGTCTGGTTATGTCCTGAGTGAGCAAGGGGTGAATTCTGGAAATGTTTCAAAGGAGGAGGTGACAAGACTACATAAAGCTGCATATATTCAGTGAAGCTGCAGGTTGAGTTGATGATGGCTCCAAGGCAACTGGTGTGGTGGAATGGGGAAAGCATGATGTTGTCAACTGTGACAGAGTTGAGGGGAGGTTAAGTGACACTAGGAGGGTGGGAAATGATGAGCTACCTTTTGAAAACAGATATTGGGAGAGGAAGAGAGCATGAGTCACAAATAGAGACAATGAAAGGGGTGGTCAGATAGATAGGAGAGGAACCAGGAGAAAACAAAGCTGTAAAGGCAAAGTGTGTAAAATGTGTTGAGAAGAAGAGTATGGTTGACAGGGTCAAAAATAGCAGTATGGGCTTCGACCTTGCCAAGAATAGATCATTGGTCACTTTAATGAGGACCAACTTGGTGGAGTCCAGAAGGCCAATTGCAGTGGATTAAGAAGGGAGTGAGTTGAGTGAAAGTGGGTCAAACAGTTAACAATAGTTAACAATAGTAACTAATACATTAAAGATGTGTGGTGAAAGAAAATTTTGGACAGAGAGCAGAAAGGCTGAATTAGAGTAGCTGGAGATGTTACAGAGATGGGAAAACACAAGATTCAGGAATGTGTGGGAGATGAAGTCTACTGGGAGAGATCAAATTAGGAGATGAGCATAAGAAGTTTAGAGGTTGCAGTAATGTCCATAGGGATTGTGAAATTTGATTGTGAAAGTGAACTGGCAAGGTTGTCAAAGACTTAGAAGCTTGGGTCAGGAGAGTAATCGATGACAGCTATGCAGAGATAGAATAGAGAGAAGGTATGTATTGTTTGTACTTCGAAGGATGAGAAGGAGAGGTAGCGTTCAGAAGGGTTAACACTAAAACTGCACTCAGGAAACAGTAGAATGTCTACATCACCACCACGGGGGTCACTTGTGTGGGGACTGTGGGAGAAGGAGAGACCTCCCATAGTAGGGTGAAGCTAGGGATGGATCCAGGTTTCTGTATTGGCAACGAGGCTGAAGGAGTGTGAGAGGAATAGTTTGTGGACGGATGTGAGTTTGTTGTAGATGAATCTAACCTTCCAGAGTGCACAGGAAAAGGAAAGGTGAGTAAGAGGAGGAATGAGAATAAGGTTGAAAGGTTAGAGGTAATTGGAGGGTGGTAAGTCTTGTGAACAAAGGAGGGAAGTGAGCAGATAGTGAGGATTGAGTGGGACCCAGGTTAGGGACAGATGTCACCACTAGTTAGGAGGAGGAGGATGAGGGTGGGAATAAGGACAAGGGCATATGTGATTAACGGGGAATATACAGTTAGGGAAGGTTGGCTATTGAAGAGGGTGCATGGTGAGTAATTGAGGCTATGGGCAGGGGAAGTAGAAAAGGAAAGGGTAAGGAAAGTGCAGGCGAAGATAATTAGGTAAGGGTTAGAAGAATTGTCTGCATGGAGTGTGGAGGGAGAAGAGAGCACTTGAGATAATGAAGGGATGACAGTGGAGAAATTGGGTAGAAGAGTCAGAAAGAAATAGAGGAGGTTTCAGAGCCATTCAAGCCCGATAAGGATATTCCATTTTATGATATTTATTGGCCTCTGTTTCAGAATCAGTCATTTAAGTTTATAGTAAACCAAATGGTTGAATCAGCCATTATGCCTTTGTCAAGAAATAGTAGTTAAACCGGGGTTTAGGTTGAAAAAGTTTGTGAGATAAGAAGCAGATGCCCTGCATTTACATATTAATGTATAATAAATTAATGCGCTCAAATTGCCTAGAACATACCTATAATATAAATGGAAACTATTTGTAGAATTAGATATTTAACATGAAATAATGCAGAATGGTAAAAACAGTGAATTTAATTAGCATAAATAAACAATTCCAGAAAAAAAGGGGGAATGAATATTTCCAACGATAATTGGATTTTGATACATGAGTACATACATGAAATGAAATAGAAATAACAATAAGATTAAAATGAAATAAAATAAAAATAAAAAATAAAAAATAAAGAAATATATAAAATAAAATAAAATAAAATTAAATTAAAATAAAAGTGAAAAAATCCGGAAAATGCAAAAATGCAGTCCAAATAGAAGCACTTATGAAAGTCCTGGTGAAAAATGACTAAAAAAATGACCTAATAAAGCAAACAGCAATAATCCCAAATGGGGATACAAAAACTGTCCAGATACCTGATGTGTGCTGCGGTCATCCGGCAAATATCACTATGGTAGACAGGATGAAAACAGGAAGGCTAGCGGTGGAGCTCACGGGAACAGATATTGACTGTGTCCCTAGCGATGCTGCAGTATGATGATGGAGAGCCTGGCGTGCGTTCCACAGTGGAACGCATGGACCGGATATCCTGTGACGTCACGAAAGTGGGCGTGTCCCAACGCGTTTCATCTGCAGGAGCAGATTTCTTCAGGGGATGTGGTTTTTTTCTGGAATTGTTTATTTATGCTAATTAAATTCACTGTTTTTACCATTCTGCATTATTTCATGTTAAATATCTAATTCTACAAATAGTTTCCATTTATATTATAGGTATGTTCTAGGCAATTTGAGCGCATTAATTTATTATACATTGCTTGGTACACAGGAAGGGATTCCTGCATTATTGCTGCTCTTGCCGTTTGGAGTTGAGCGCAGGTCCGTTTTTGATTTGAATATTTACATATTAATGCTGTGAGCCACCTCAGACAAAGGAACAATTGCTTTAGTGGCCAAAGGAAACAGATTGCTGACCACTTCCTGTACAGAGCCACCTCACACAACAGCTGGCCATAAACACACATGAGCACTTCCTGTAGCCGGACCCAGCTCACTGACCTAAGTTTCAAATACAATTGCACAAGGCAGCTTGTTTTTCTTACACCTGGATGGCCAGACACTCAAGTATTTTTTTCCCTTACCTCTTCTCCACCACACCGCTTCCCCTCCTCTCCTTTCCTCCTTCCCCATATTGGAGCATTATGGGTGGCTTTGGGAACACTAAATCCAGCACCAAAGGGTTTAACTGTGTAAAAGGGGTAGATGCTGTATACAGTGGAAATAAGCAAAAGTAAGTAAGGCAAAACCATATTGCATTGGAGGGGGTGGTAAATTAAAATGTAATGGCAGATTTTATTTGGGGTAGGGCATGTCCTAAATCAACTTTAAATTTCAGTGTACACATAAGCTATCAATTATTTGTGTGCTACATGAAAAACAGACAGTATTTTCCTTATGAGCAAAATAATAAACTCATTTGCACCTCTTGCATTGCAACATGGTTTTATCCAGAAAACTTGAGTAAGAAAACTTACTCAGTGTGTTTGTATGAAAACTGTATTTGTATGTTCATGTGGAACAGTGTGACTGGAACAGCAGTGATAGGATACTATGTATTAGCTGTGGATTTGTCAATTTTCAGCAATTTTAACGGGCATTTTTAAAATGGCAAATTTATTAGACACAACCCAGCTTGCAGTGTGATTACTGGCACAGTGAATGGTTTTACAGTGTATAGCAATATGGAGCACGTGTTGTATGTGGACAGTTTGTGTACAACTATAGGCTAATAGTAAAGATCCACTTAAAATTTGTACTAAATAGATTGTTACCCTGTATAGTAATAACATATAGTTGTGTTATTGTTGTGCTATATAATTATATTGGCTCCATATTATGGAGTTATAGGACCTGATTAATCAAGGCACTTATCTTCTGATTTCTGATTATACAGTTGTGCAACAGGAGGCAGTATGTGAGATAATTTTGTGAGATAATTGTGCTGTACACACACACACACACACACACACACACACACATACTTGTTTTTATTGCCTCATGGGGACCCATGTCTGGAACATGGCATATAGGGACACCCCTTTCCTAATGCCCTCTCAACAGTACAATCATAGGGGTATGTGTAGGAGCAGTTTGTCACCAGAGTTACCACATGAGATTTGCAGCTTGACTGTGCATAAAGTACTGACACGGACTGCAAGATGTATTTTGACAGTCTGAGGACATCCACACTCCCACATACATAAATGAATAAATAATAACAATGGTAGGGAAAGTTTTGTGTATCCTGGCCGTCTGAGGACATCCGCATGCCCGCTTATACCGACACTTAGCCATGGAGGTTACAGTGCTGTTCAACCACTTTGTATCATTTCAACAAGTTTGATCCCTATTTAAAGCTGTTATATGGTTCTTTATGTAGAATTTCACCCCCGACCAGTTCCGGTCGTTGAGTATGCATGGTTCAGCCATGAGGCACACAACACAGAGTGTATAAACCTCATCAGGTTTTTCTCCACAGTCTGGACCTCTTCTCTGTCCCAGGATTTCCTCCGCACTTCCATGCAACTTGAAAGGAAGTAGAGTGTCCATTATGGCTCTGCAAAATACAGAGAAGGCAAAGTTATTTGTTGCCAGGTCCATACACCGCCTCTCTTCTGACGTGGAAGTGTTGAGTAAAGGCTTGGCCACTTGTCCCTCTGTCACAGGGGATTGCTCATTGCTCATCATCTGCAGCTGGACCGCTTGTGAAAAGAAACAAATATGTAAATGACCAAGGTAAAAGTCAAAAGCATACATCAGATACCAGATTTTCCACTTACCGTTACTGGATCAATGTGCATCTCACCCAAATTCTTGCCTTTGACTTTGGCCAGTCTGCCGCTCTCGAGAGCCAATAACAGTTTGCTGATCTTGGTGAGTTGGAGGGTACCTTCTGGGAGGTGGTAATACAGCCGGTGCACCCTGATGTTGTGCCTAAGGAAGTCTGCCAACGGATCCAGTTCTGTGTCGTTTAGGTTGAGGACCTTAGAGAGAGTGATAATGTGCTTTTGAAGCTTCGGGGAAGACAGCATGTGGGGATGCTTGGCCCCACACTCTCAGGCAAACAGTCGTATGCAATCGGAGCCTCTGAAGAGTGACAAGGCAGCTGGTCTGGCAAACATGTAGACATTTTGGCTATCCACTGCACATTTGTCACGCTTTTCTGTAAGAAGTTCCATTGCAGCTTGCATGGCTGGTGTCAGCAGAATGGGGACTTTTCTACCTCGTTTTCCTCGGATTTCAATGCGAGTGAATTGTTGGCAGAGCTTTCTCTCAAACTCGGAAAAGCGCTAGGGACACATCTTCGTGGAGATCCAAGGTATCTCTTGAGGAGGAGGTAGTCAGCAACATTTTTGAAACTTCCACTTTCCTTCTTCGATTGAACAAGATCACTTGTGCCAGGGTGACCTTTGCAAGTAGTGCCCAGTGGTTAACCGTAGGCTCGGTGGATAGCTCACTTCGGTAGACTTTCTGCTTCTCATCGAGGTACAAGTGCATCTTTTTCACATCTTCCATGAAAGGTTAGAGCTGAGACATGTTCCACTTGGACTCCTTAAGAGTTTTCAAGGCAGCCGATCAATTCGTTCCATCTCGCCTCATATTGCTTCCTGAAATTTTGTGTGTTTTCAACCGCAACAGTGCAGCCCTCCATCATGGTTTGGCACTCCACAATGCTCGCTATCTTTTGCAGGCCTTGCCCGATATTGAGTGCCAGCGAGGGCATCTTAAATGTACCTGTCTCCCTGTCATAGCCAGCTACCAGCTTCACAGCGTCTACTACCTGCAGAAAGTTCAATGGGGTGGTAAAGTCTTCCATCCTCTCCAAAGGGGTAGCTCTTCTGGCCTGTAGCAGTAACCTGTCCATTTCTCAAAGCTTTTGATGGATGTACTAGTGCCTGCCAACATCTGATCCGACCTATGCTGTCCCATCTGCTGATGCATCGATCATTTTTTGACTGCGAGTAAGACTTCATTCTGGGTCATGTCACTCAAGAGCTTCCAAAAGTCATCACTGATGTCAGGTGGAACAGGCTGAGCAAAGGCACACAGTGACTGGACTCTATTCTTGCCAGGTGTGAGCTTCTTGCCCCTTCGGTTTAGCTTATATCTCTTCATGTGTTGCCACAGTATTTCCTTTCAAACAAGCCCTGGCAGGCTACACAGTGCATGAAGCCTTCAGCATCCATCTCTCTGTTTGGAAGTTTGCACGGGATCAGAACGCCATGGTCTGCCCTCATTGCCTCAGCATTGTGTGCAAAGTTGCCCCTATTGCGAAGATGTGTCAATTGCATGCACCTTTCTTTTCAGTGCTTGGGGAATTTCAGGGCCCAGGCTACTTCAGTCTCATTGCGGTGAACATGCTCCATGTGCAGGGCAATTTTTAAGAGGGGCTTTTCACAGTACAGGCAGTACTGCTTTTTGTTAAACACCCTGGAGCCATCACTACTTCTGGATACTGTTTGGACAGACAGCGCGTCGTCTCTCCGACCCTCTGTGTTTAAAACACGGCTAGCAGAAAGTCGAGAGTGGTCATACATAGAACTCATCTTTGGGTACCTGCACTCTGCTGCGCTGGTGGGCATTGGGGCATCATCGCTGGTGTCTGAACTACTCTCCTCTGAAGTGTCAGGGGCATACTCATCTCCACTGCTCTCTGGGCTATAGTTGGAGCTACAGGTGGGCTCTGTCATGCTTCAGCGTCCCTGCTTTACCTTCAGCAGGAGACGGATTTTACTGTGTCTTTACTCGCTTGGTGTACAAAGCGCCACAGGATGAAGTCACTTCCGTTTTCTGCTCCTGCCATTCAGACGGAATACTGGTCTATAGTGGTGGGAAGCACACACACTTTCTCTCCTCCCCATCGGACACAGGCACACTTTTGTTCCGACAAATGTGACTCGTGGGGAAATACCAGATTTTTATGCTGAGCATATCAGCAAGGTCCCCAGCATTGATTAGCCTTGAAAAGCTTTGTGGGGACCTCAAATTGTGTCCCCACTATGACTCAGGTCCCCACAGAGTTGGTGTGTAAACAGGTCAATGGCCCCACAAGCACATGAATGCAAGTACACACACACACACACACACACATATTTAAATAAAGTGACGCAGGCACACTATTGGTTATGCACACACAAACAACTTTTTGCTTTGCATTATTGTCAGGTTGGCAAATTAATTGACAGCATAAATTTCCACACACTTTCTTGTGATCCTAAGCTAAATTAACAGCTCTCTAGACACTGGCTGACTTAGCATCAGTTACACTGAACAACTCCTTCTACAGCCCTAGCTTGATAGACAGGTAATACTGACACCTTGCCTTTTAAAGGAGTTCCTATCGAGCCTCATTGCAGACTAGAGATGGGCGGGCTCAGATCCGAAATCCATCCGAACTTCACCCATCCGAGTACCGAGCCGAGCAGGCTCGGTACTCTCCCGCCCATACGGAATCGAAATCGAGACATAACATCACTGTGACGTATTCGTATTTCTGAGCTCGGTTCTCGCGAGATTTGAAAGGCATAAATACCCGCCTCCACAGCAATCCATCGCCATTTGACAGAGGGAGAGAGCAGGGTTAGGTCACAGGCTATATTAGCGCAGGGACAGAGCAATAATTGGACACATTATTGTTTCTATTCTATTCTGTACAATTCTAATATTAATACCAATTGTATTAGCAATTGTTAGTGCAGTAAGAGAAGAGAATAGAGGAGGCTTTTTTTCAATTTTTGTCACTCCAAGTGCTTATGGGGTGTCCCATATTCCCTAGTGTTTTACAGTAATTTTTCTAGCTGTCAAAAGTCATATTTGTCAGCAGTATCTTAAACAATATTTTGCACTACAAGTGCTTTTGGGGTGTCCCATATTCCCCAGTGTGAAACACTAATTTTTCTGGCTGTCAAAAGTCATATTTGTCAGCAATATCTAAAACAATATTTTGCACTCCAAGTGCTTTTGGGTTGTCCCATATTCCCCAGTGTGAAGCACTAATTTTTCTGGCTGTCAAAAGTCATATTTGTCAGCAGTATCTAAAACAAAATTTTGCACTCCAAGTGCTTTGGGCTCATTAAAATGGATTTAAAGAAGTCCACATATGAACAGAATCAGCAACCAGGTTCTGTCACCAGTCCTGATGGTAGTGTTCCCAGTACGTTATCTGGGAAAGGCGATGTCAAAGTCTTTTTAAATCAGGGAAAAAAACACACCCCAAAAATTTTTTACCGTGTTGAAGCGAAAAAGAAGTGTAACTGAGGAAAAGTTAAGTGCCGATAAAAAAAAAATTGCTAACATGCCATTCTACACACGCAGTGGCAAAGAAAAAATGAGGCCTTCACCTTTCTCTATTAGTGGCAGATACAAACATGTTACCGAGCCTTCTTCTTGTACGGTCACTCGTGACCAAGCAAGACCAAGTAATTTGGAGTCTAAAGTGGTGCACAACTACTGTTACGCGTCAAAGCTGAGCTGCAAGAAAACAGTAAGGCATTAGAGGATAATGTATGCTCTGAATCAGAAATGACAACAATCCCTGTGGATAGTCCATCCAACAGTGGAAGGTCTAATCGTGAGCATTCTGTTAGTGTACCCATAAAGAAGGGCCCTTTCAGCAGTTTTGCTGATGTGTGCCTGAACAGCCCGAGTGTAGACAGTGATACACAAATTGAGGATCCCACTTTAGAATTAGAAGAGGATGAGGGGGAGATTTGTGTAGGCGACGAGGGCACTAATGAGGATGTTGATGAGGATGAGGTTGTTTGTGTAAGTCCTGCACCAGATCTGGCACATAACAAGAAAAAGGCCATTGACATGCCTGGCCATAAAACCAAAAATCTACTTCTTATGTGTGGAATTATTTCTACCCAAATCCAGACAACAATTGTATAGCCATTTGTAGTGTATGTCAAGCCACAGTCAGTCGAGGGAGGGACCTTAACCATCTTGGAACCTCGTCTATGTTACGCCATTTAACGAGAGTTCTTGGCAAAGTGTTGGGAAAAGCTGAAAGTTCTTACAAAAATTACAAGCACTCTAATATCAGCTAGGACCCTCCAGTCACCGACATCTTGACGACTACAAAATACACCCACCACACCATCCTCATCAATATCCTCAGTAGTGCTCGGAGTTAGCCCTGCATCCCAAAGGCTGGATGACTCCTGCACTATAATTGATTCCTCTGAAGAAAGCGTTAGTCTCACTGCTGCTGCTGTTGCTGCTGCTGGGGGTGAATCGTCAGCCCAGAGGAAGGCCAAGAAAAAGAGCAGTACTACATTTCAACAATTAACTGTGAAACAATCATTTGCTAGGGGATAGGGGAAGCAAATATGACAGCAGTCACCCAGTCGCCAAGCGAATCACAGACGCCATGGCTGCCATTTTAGTGTTAGCTCTGCATCTAATATCCACAATAAACGCAGCTGGTTTTTCACAGTTAATTGAGGTTTTGTGTCCGCGTTACAGAATTCTATCGCGACACCATTTTTCCTGTAAGGCTATTCCACAACTATACCAAAAAGTGTGTACAAATGTAGAGATTGTGTTGAAAAATGCCATTCTGCCCACTGTCCACTTAACCACAGATATGTGGACAAGTGGAAGTGGTCAAACCAAAGACTATATGACTGTGACAGCCCACTAGGTTGGTCATTCACCTTCACCAGCAGGAACAGCAACAGCATGTACACCACTACGTAACATTTGTCACAGGCAGGCCACTCTTTGTATCACCGGCTTCACTATCAGGCATACAGCTGACAATTTGTTACGCAAACTAAGAGATGTGATTGATACATGGCTTATACCACTGGGACTCTCCCCAGGATATGTAATTTCTGATAACGCCAACAATATAGTGCGAGCATTACAGCTGGGTGAATTCCATCACATTCCCTGTTTTGCTTACACCATCAACTTGGTGGCACAGAGCTTCCTACGAAATAACCGTGAGGTGCAGGAGATGCTTTCGGTGGCCCGTAAAATTTCAGGCCATTTCAGGCATTCTGCCACAGCGTGTAGGAGATTGCAGCAGCTCAGAGCAGTTTAACTTGCCCTGCCACCAACTTAAGCAAGAGGTGGTAACTAGGTGGAATTCCACCCTGGACATGCTTCAGAGGATGGAGGAACAGCGCAAAGCCATCCAAGTGTATTGCACAAGCCATGACATTGGGAAAGGAGGGGGGATGTATTTCACTCTTGCACAGTGGGGAATCCTTTCAGTGCAGTGCAAGGTGCTGAAACCATTTGAAGTTGTTACGTGTGAAGTGAGTGCATATTCTGCTAGTTTGAACCAAGCCATTCCTTTAATTAGACTATTGGAAAAGCAGCTTGAGAAACTGAAGGAGGAGTATAAAGCAAGCAATTCCGCAAAGTATGTTGGCCTTGTCGATCAAGAACTTAATTCGCTTCACAATGATCCTCGAGTTATTAAGATATTGAACTCGGATCAGTATGTTTTGGCCACTGTGCTTGATCCAAGGTTTAAGACCTACATTGAGTCTTTGCTTCAAAATGAGCGAGATGTGAACTTTTGCAAGGAGCTATTGCACAGCAAGTTGTCCGCTGAACTGGGCCTTGGCATGACGACGTGTCCTCCTTCAGTTTCTCAAGCAGCTGCTGATCGTGAAAAATTAAATTTTCAAAAAAGAAGCAGGGAAGACGCAGAGGGCAGATCAGAACAATTTAACATCTGGACTGGCTTGAAGGATTTTTCAAAAAAATGTGTGACCTTGCCCATAGCTCCATCCAATATGAGTATTAACATGCAAAGATGGTGGAGGATTATTTTCAAGAGGTAATTGATATGGAAATGTCAGACAGTCCCTTTCCTTAATGGGAAGAAAAGCAGGCAATTTGGAAACCCATGTACAAACTTGCTTTGCAATACTTAAGCTGCCCACCCTCCAGTGTGTACTCTGAACGAGTGTTCAGCACAGCCGGAAACTTAGTCAGTGATCACTGTAGAAGGTTACTTCCCAAAAATGTTGAGAAAATTATGTTTATAAAAATGAACTACATCTTCCACAAGGAAGGCCTTCACCATCCAAGACATCCAAGCACTGACTGTTCTCTAATGGCGGATTCAAGCGGCGATGAATTGATAGTCTGTGATGATGACGTACACACTGATGAGGGATGAGGGTGAGGATGAAGCTGAAGATGATGACGATAACATCTTTTTAAAACTTTCTATTTAAGTGTAGAGTGCAATCTACCCCCAAAGAGGAAAGGCAATGGGGCATTTCTATATCACATACCGTCTTGAAAGGCTGCTGTTTGGGCAATTTCTCCTTAAGGGTAGGGTGTCATACACAGACCCCAAATTGGCTTTGTCCATTTCTATTAATATTGTACAGTCTATAACAGCTGAATTTTTGAGTATTTTCTACAAGTGGAGGGGAGCCTAGAGAGACAGAAACCAAACTGCCTTTGTCCATTTCTTTACATATTTAAGTATAAGTGTAGGGTGTAATATACATCCAAAGACAATGGCTGCATTGCCAATATGCATAGATGGAGAGGAAGACAATCTGGTTTGTGTGTAGAATTAATGAAGACCTACCAGGAATTGAATAGTTTTTTTGATAATTTATTAGCTTTACTATCACATTACTTATCCAAGAAACAGGTGGAGCTCTAAATTTGGTTATTTTATGCCAAAAAACATTGATTTTTAAACAAAATAGCAAAACCAAACCAAACAAAACCAAAACACGCAATGGCGGCAGGGGCGCACGGAGGATTGCCGGGGGGGAAGGGGGTTTCCCCCCGACCCAAAAAACCCCCCGTTTCGCAGCAGCCCCGTTTCAGCGCTGTCCTCCTATACAGCAGCCGCAGTGCTGTCTACGAAGCGTCCGCGGCGGTGCTGTATACACTACAGCACCGCCGTGGACGCTTCTTTGACAGCGCCGCGGCTGCTGTATAGGACAGTGCCCACTTAGTTAGCGCAAGGGGGGGTTCTGGAGACTCAGAAACCCCTCCTGCGTGCGCCACTGGGCGGTTTGGCAAAACCAAAACCAAAACACGACGGTAATCCAGATCCTAAACCAAAACCAAAACACGGGGGTCAGTGAGCATCTCTATTGCAGAACCACTGTCACGGGCACTAGGAGTTTTACCCAGAATTCACCAGGTAGAGCTTTACTCACCAGAGGCGCGGAGTCTAACACAGTGGCTGGTCTTCTCCAGGAACTCCCACAAGGAAGTATGGTTTTAGCGGCTGTCACTGTGCAGGTCGCGGCCCTTTGGGGAGTGTGGTGAATATACGGAACTATACAAACTGGATGGAAGAAGGAATGTCAATGATATATATGCATAGTCTCTGAGCAGTGGAAACAATGGTAGCACGGTAGAATGATGAGTAATGATAAAAGGAAAAGAGAGTTCCAAAGTGCTTAGCACGCAGGTAGCATACAGCAGGCAAAAACTTGACAACTGGAGAAAGTCTATGCAAACAGTCAATCAACAATGTAATAGGAGAGTCAGCGACTCGCAGCTATACTCCCGAGAAACTATAGACTTTAGTCCCAAAAATACGTAACATGCAAAATAGTAGAGTAAGCTGCTCCTGACAGGTGTTACCGCTGGCCTGAAGTAAAGACTTGTCCAGAGATTGGTACAGTACAAGGTAGCCTGAAGCGGTGTGCGGCTGGCAGGTATTACCACTGATGTGGAGAGAAGACTTGTCCAGATGCAGGTACGATACAATGTAGCGTGGAGCAGCCTGCGGCTGGCAGGTATTACCACTGATGTGGAGAGAAGACTTGTCCAGGTGCAGATACGATACAAGGTTGCATGGAGCGGTCTGTGGCTGGCATGTATTACCACTGATGTGGAGAGAAGACTTGTCCAGGCGCAGATAAGATACAATGTAGCATGGAGCGGTCTGCGGCTGGCAGAAATTACCACTGATGTGGAGAGAAGAACTTGTCCAGGTTCAGGTAGCGTCCACAGCAAACAGATAGCACAAGCAGGAACAGGAAACTCCTCTGTATCTCAATGGAATGAGGACCAAGAACAGGCAAAGGTATTAGGGCAACAGGTGCTTTAAATAGTGAGAGGTGATTAATTATCCAATGAGACTAGGAACAAGGTTTTAACCGTCCGTGGGTCTTGCACATGCGCAATCCTTTGGTCAAGATGGCGGACGGCCACAGCGCAAGACAGGCGCTGGCAAGAGAGAGAGAGACCCATGTCTACAACTAGAGGCACTTATAGTCCGGTGAGTGACAGTACCCCCCCTTTTAAAGGTGGGCACAGAACACTTGGAACAAGGTTTGCCCGGATATTTGGTATAAAACTTTTTCAGAAGTGCTGGAGCATTGAGATCATCCGCATGGATCCAAGAGCGCTCCTCCGGACCAAAGCCTTTCCAATGCACCAAAAAATGAAGAACTCCTCTAGAAATTTTAGAATCAAGTATATGAGTAATCTCAAACTCCTCCTCTTGTTGAATTTGGACTGGATGAGGTGCTGAAGAAGGAACAGAAAATCGGTTGATGATGAGAGGCTTGAGTAATGAAGTGTGGAAAGTGTTGGTGATATGAAGGTTCTTAGGCAATAACAGTTTGAAACAAACAGGATTTATCATCTGAGTGATTTTATATGGACCAATAAAATGTGGAGCAAACTTCATAGAAGGAACCTTGAGACGAATATTCTTGGTAGAGAGCAATACACGATCTCCAACTTTGAGTGCTGGAATTGCTCGCCTCTTTTTATGAGCAAAGAATTTATATCTTGAGGATGCCTTCTTCAGAGAGGATTTAACCTGAGCCCAAATGGAATTAAACTTTTGACATAATACATTAGCAGTAGGAACTTGGGTGGGAGGGAGGGCAGGAAATTCTGGGAGAGACGTATACCACAAAGAATGGTGTTTTAGAAGATGACTCATGCATGATACATGTTATTATGGGCAAATTCAGCCCATGGGAGTAAGTCTACCCAATTGTCCTGATTGGCTGAAGAAAAAATTCTTATGAAAGTCTCTAGGTCCCGGTTGACTCTCTCGGTCTGTCCATTCGATTGAAGATGGTATGAGGATGATAATGACAATCGAATATCTAAGGTCTTGCAAAGGGCTCGCCAAAATCTGGAGACAAACTGTACTCCTCTATCCGAAACAATTTTAGACGGACATCCATGAATTCGAAATATTTCTTTGATAAAATGATCAGCCAATGTAGAGGAAGAAGGTAACCCTATCAGAGGGATGAAATGAGCCGTCTTAGAGAACCTATCAACAATCACCCAAATGGTATTACATTTCTTGCTGAGAGGAAGATCAGTAACGAAATCCATACTTATATGGGTCCATGGTTTGGAAGGAATAGGTCGTGGTTTAAGTAACCCCGCCGGTGTTCTATGGGAAGACTTAAATTGGGAACAAACATCACAAGCGGCCACAAATTCCTTGACATCTCTCCTAATAGAGGGCCACCAGTAACTCCGAGAGAGAATCTCTAATGTTTTCCGTACTCCAGAATGCCCGGCAAAACGAGAGGAATGATACCATGACAGAATCTTCTTTCGAAGAAGCGGTGGCACAAAGGTTTTCCCAAATGGTAGAACATTGGTGGAAGAAACAGATAGACTCACACATTTAGGATCAAGTATAGGACGATCAAAACAATCTTCAAGATCAGAGGAAGGGGCAATCGCCCGGGACAATGCATCCGCTTTTTTATTCTTGGAAGCTGGTTTGAAGGGTGATAATTAAATCAAAACGAGAGAAGAAAAGTGACCATCTTGCTTGTCGGGGGTTCATACATTGAGCTGACTGAAGATAGAGAAGATTTTTGTGGTCAGTAAATATAGTCAAGGGATGACGAGCACCCTCCAGCAGGTATCTCCATTCTTCCAAAGCTACTTTAATGGCCAAGAGCTTCTTATCCCCGATAGTAGAATTTTTCTCTGCAGGTAATAGACTTCGAGAATAAAAAGCACAAGGATGGAATTTCTTTTGTACCGATCTCTGGGATAGAATGGCCCCTAGTCCAACATTAGAGGCATCAACTTCGAGGAAGAATGGAAGAGTCATATCAGGTTGTCGAAGAACAGGGGCAGTTGAGAACGCCTTCTTGAGGAACTGAAATGCTTGGAGGGCCTCAGGAGGCCATTGCTTGGTATTAGCACCCTTACGGGTAAGAGCCACTATAAAAGAGACAATGGAAGAAAATCCTTGAATAAAACGTTGATAATAGTTAGCAAACCCTAAAAAGCGTTGAATAGCTCTGAGTGTCATTGGCAGGGGCCAATGTAAAACTGCATTCACTTTCTCTGGATCCATCTCTAGGCCTACTCCAGACACAATATATCCCAGGAAAGAAATCTGGGATAATTCAAAGGAACATTCAAAGGAACATTTCTCCAGCTTACAAAATAGTACATTTTCCTGGAGTCTATAAAGAACCTCTGCCACGTGTTGTCGATGAGACGAAAGATTTTGAGAAAATATCAATATGTCGTCTAGATAGACAACGACACAAACATATAACAAGTCCCGGAAAATCTCATTCACAAATCCCTGGAAGACAGCTGGGGAGTTACACAACCCAAAAGGCATGACAAGATATTCATAGTGTCCATCCCTGGTGTTAAAAGCTGTCTTCCATTCATCTCCGGCCTTGATCCAAATTAAATTTTAAGCACCACGAAGGTCCAGCTTGGTGAATATCCGAGCTCCCTTGATGCGGTCAAAAAGTTCAGTAATTAGTTGAATAGGGTAACGATTTTTGATGGTTATGGCGTTAAGAGCTCGATAATCTATATAAGGTCTTAATGAACCGTCTTTCTTCTTAACGAAAAAGAAACCCGATCCAGCGGGGGAAATGGACGGCCAAATAAACCCACAATGGAGATTTTCCTTGACATAGTCAGACATCGCCTGGGTCTCTGGTAACGAGAGAGGGTATACACGACCCCTTGGAGGATTCTTGCCAGGTTGTAAATCTATTGGATAATCCCAAGCCCGATGAGGCGGAAGGCGTTCTGACTGGACTTTATCAAATACATCAGCAAAGGAAGCATACTGTGGAGGAAGACCAGGCAAACAAGATGCTATAGAGGATTTATTTATTTTCACGGGAAGAACTTGAGTCAGACATCTATGATGACAAGTCGGACCCCAGGATACAACTTGCGGAATGTTCCATTCAATTTGTGGAGAATGGAGTTGAAGCCATGGAAGACCATGTATGATAGGACTAGTGGTAACGGGAAGGACCAATAAAGAAATCTGCTCTTGCTGTAAAGCCCCGATTTGAAGGGTTAAAGGAATGGTACATTGAGTAATAGTTCCATTAGTAATTCGTGAGACATCAATGGCTGTGACGGCAATAGCTGTTTTTAAAGGAATCACTGGTAGGGACCACTGACACACTAAGGAACTTGAGATAAAACTTCCAGCTGCTCCAGAGTCCAGAAGTGCTTGAGATGTAAAAGACTTAGTGGAAGTTGAAACAGTAACAGCAAATGAACAAGTTTTAGAATCCATATGACATGGAGAGGATTCCAGGGACCCCAACCTTACCTCTCCAGAACAGGTTAGAGCCTTGCGTTTCCTGACTTTTTAGGGCATGAGTTCAGCATATGATTAGGATCAGCACAATAAATACAAAGTTTATTCTTTAACCATCGTTCCCTCTCCTCTGGAGTCAGTCTAGAACGTCCCACCTCCATGGGTTCTATAGGCGGTGAGGGATGACGAAATCGGGATGCCAAGCGGACAAGTATTTTAGACGAAGATTCCCTTTCAGAGTTTTTTCTCGGAATCTCATGTCCACTCAGTTGCACAAAGATATCAAAGGATCCAAGGAAGAAGGTAACTCTTGTGAGGCCAATACGTCTTTAATTTTATCAGCAAGACCCTGCCAGAAGGCAGCTATCAACGCCTCATTGTTCCATTGGAGTTCAGAGGCAAGTGTGCGAAATTGAATTACATAATGTGCTACTGAACGGGATCCTTGGCGTAATCGAAGGATGCTAGAGACAGCAGAAATAACACGACCAGGTGCATCAATAATTCTTCGGAAAGTTGAAATAAACATGGCGCTTTCTTCCAACAGAGGGTCATCTCTTTCCCACAGAGGGGAAGCCCATGCCAGTCCAGAAAACAAGGAAATTATATAGGCCACTTTAGAGCGATGAGTAGGGAAATTTTGAGGTTGGAGTTCGAAATGAATGGAGCACTGATTGAGAAAGCCCCTACAAGCTTTCGGTTCTCCATCAAATTTTGAAGGAGTAGGCAGGTGTAGAGCAGAAGCAGTAGACACCTGGGAAGGCACTGGGAGAGAAGAAGACACCGGAGGATTTACAGTAGAAGATACATTCTGCACAGGGTCTCCCCGAGAGACTAGGGACTGAAAACATTGAAGTAATTGTTGCTGGCGAACATCTTGTTGTTCTACCCGAGTAACTAGGTGCAGCAGCAAGTCCTTAGCTGTTGGTTCCGAACCTGGGTCTGTCATGGCCTGTTCTTACTATCACAGTCACTAGAAGTTTTGCCCAGAATTCACCAGGTGGAGCTTTACTCACCAGAGGCGCGGAGTCTAACACAGTGGCTGGTCTTCTCCAGGAACTCCCGCAAGGAAGTATGGTTTTAGCGGGTGCCACTGTGCAGGTCACGGCCCTCTGGGGAGTATGGTGAATATACGGAACTATACAAACTGGATGGAAGAAGGAATGTCAATGATATATATGCATAGTCTCTGAGCAGTGGAAACAATGGTAGCACGGCAGAATGATGAGTAATGATAAAAGGAAAAGAGAGTTCCAAAGTGCTTAGCACGCAGGTAGCATATAGCAGGCAAAAACTTGACAACTGGAGAAAGTCTATGCAAACAGTCAATCAACAATGTAATAGGAGAGTCAGCGACTCGCAGCTATACTCCCGAGAAACTATAGACTTTATTCCCAAAAATAAGTAACATGCAAAGTAGTAGAGTAAGCTGCTCCTGACAGGTGTTACCGCTGGCATGAAGTAAAGACTTGTCCAGAGATAGGTAGAGTACAAGAGTTCAATAGGTATTCTCTGCTTAAAGTTCATGATAGGCTATCCCCTTTTCAAGAATGGAGGAACTACAAGAGAAAACAGTTTCAGTATCAGGATCGGTGGAGATACAGCAGAAATATGAATCCGTAGATAGGAAACAAGTTTCTGATCAAAAAATTGTTCGGAAAAGGGGAAAAAGAGGTGGTAATTCACAATCTAAGAATATTAGAGTCAAACTTCATAAAAGAAAGAAAAAAGAATTAAAAGCTATCACAGATATTGAATCTTTGAGCAATGAACCTATGGTAGATACATCCATTGTTGGTACTTCATTGAACCCAATTAACAATCAAACTATTAATCTTAGTTCTATAGATCTAAACAAAGATGATATTTCTCTATTATCAAAGGGTCTTAAATGTTGTCCTACTTCAATATCTGATCCTTCTGAGGTTTATTTGGACATTCAGAAATATATTAGAAAGTTGACCATGAAGAAATTTTTTATTATGAAGAATGATGAAAAACCTCTGAGTGTAGTTGATTCCTCGAAGAATATATCAGAATTTAGAAAGAAGTCTACTTTTTTCCCCCAACATATTAAAGGTCCTTTTTTTGGAGACCTTTAATAAACTTGTTACGGATGACATTATGAAATTTTTAAAACGTAAAGAAAAAAGAAATCATTTGGTTTCTAATAACATTACTCAGAAAGAAAGATCGTCGCTTACATCATTTCAAAAAAATCCTGATTTAATCATAAGATCTGCAGACAAACGGGGGGCTCTGGTATTGATGGATAAGGATAAATATTGTGGAGAATTGGAAATATTATTAAATGATGAAGATACTTATTGCAAAATGCAACATGATCCTACTTTAACTATAAAGAAACATTTTGAGACATTATTGAATACCTTTAAGGAAGTTTTAGACAAGGATATATTAGATTATTTAAGGGTAGAAGAACCTACTACTCAATTTATATACATACTCCCTAAAATCCACAAAAATTTGATTGACCCTCCAGGGAGACCTATCATTTCTGGAGTTAATAGTATCTCCACAAATTTGTCGGCTTTGATTGATTCTTATCTTCAACCCATAGTAAAAAGCAATCGATCTTATTTGAAGGATACAGGTGATGTACTTAAACTATTAGATACCTTTATATGGGAGAAGGGTATGTACTTGGTGACAGCGGATGTTGCGTCACTTTATACCATTATCTCACACAAAAAAGGATTGGAGGCAATTGAATTCTTTTTGAATAAAACCAATATGGAAAAAAGTTTAAAAGAATTTATTTTAAGGGGTATTGAATTCATACTTCATAATAACTATTTTTTCTATAAGGGTGAATACTATATTCAGAAAACAGGAACAGCGATGGGCACCAGATTTGCCCCCAGCTATGCCAAACTTTTTATGGGCCATTGGGAATACCAACATATTTTAGGTAGGCTGGGGTCAAGTCTGGTGTCCTGGCAACGCTATATAGATGATGTTCTTTTTGTATGGCGTGGTGATAAGTTTTCACTTGACATCTTTTGTGCAAGTCTCAATATAAACACATGGAATATAAAGTTTGTATTTGATGTAAGCCAAACTTCAATACATTTTCTTGATTTGGAAATTTATATTAATAAAAATATGATACAGACAAAAGGCTATCGGAAAGCAACTGATACCAATTCTTACATTAGATCCGATAGCCAACATCATAATAATTGGCTAAAAAGTGTCCCCTATAGTCAATTTTTACGTCTTAGGAGGAACTGTTCAGAAAATGTTTATTTTGAAATACAATCAGCACAGATCTATGAGGAATTTAAAATCAAGGGTTATGAGGTTTCTTTACTTGAGTCTGCTTTAAATAAAGCCAGGAAGAAAAATAGACAGGATATGTTGTTGTCCACGCAAAAGTTAAAACAAAAGAAGGATATACCTGTGGCTTTTATTACTCGCTTTAGTAAATCTACTAAAGAGATTGAGAAGACTATAAAAAAACACTGGCACATATTAAAAAAGGATCCTCATTTATCCAACTTTCTACCAATAAAACCATACTTTATTTATAAACGAGCGATGAATTTAAAGGATAGGTTGGTGAAAGGTCCTATTACCAAGAATGTTTCTGAAGGCAGAATCACATCGAAAGGTTTTTATAGATGTGGAAGTTGCATGACTTGTAAATCTGTACCATGTGATAGAAATAAAACCGTTGAATTTATTATCCACGGTCAAACCTTTAAAATAGAACATTTTATCACATGCAACACTGCAAATGTTATATATCTGTTAGAATGTCATTGTGGTTTGATATATATAGGAAAGACATCTCGCCCTCTTAAAAAGAGATTATATGAACATTTAAGGAACATTAGGATAGGCTATTAACTACACTCTGTTTCTCAACACTTTAAAATTTGTCATAATTCTTCTGTAACAGGCATTAAGTCTTTTTTGGGTATTGATTTGATTGAGAAAAATTGGAAAGTTAGAAATTTAGACAAGACCCTTTCCAAGAAAGAGATGCAATGAATTTTAAAATTAGACTGTTTAATACCAAATGGTTTAAATAAGGAATTTGAGTTGAAGTGTTTTTTATAATAATTTTTTATAATAATTTCTATAATAATTTTTATGATATTTTTTATAGTTACTATTCTAACTTAATTTCTTTTCTTTCCTTTTTTTCCTTTTTTTCTTTTTATTTTATTTATTTTGAGTATCTATGTACCTTGCAAACAAAGTTTTGTATTAATACGTATTTTGTGATATTCAGTAAGTTTATATATGTACTGTATACATTTTTTTTATATTTATTGCTTTCAGCAATAATTATGCAATATGTATTTTGTATTAAAAACATTTGTTATTTGTATATTTTATATGATGACATGTTTTAACGGAATCTGAATGTTACACGAAAAATTTCCTTCTCTAATGGGGGTTTTTAATATTTTACATACAAATGTTTAGAACACCTGATTATTAATTGAATGCGTGTATATATTCCTTGTGATTCACGTCCACTGAACACCTTGAGAAAGACTGATTACAGTTGAAACGCGTTGGTGAAGTGGACAACAGACGGACTGGGAACCCTCTCTCGTGATCTTACATCATTGTCAGAAAATGCTGTGGTTAGGAGCTCCAGAACATCGTTAACTATCCATGCGCTTTTCTTTCAATTATCCGGTACGGGTAACCACATCCCCTGTTGTATTTGTATTAAATTTTAAAACGTAGTACACTAGATGTCTTTATTTTTCTTTTAATGTGGTGTCCGAGACATGTGGGAGATTGCTGAAGTACTCTGATTGTTACCATATGTGAGAAGCGGGCGGACAACATCAGGTCTCCTCGTTTCAAGTACCTGCTACGGGAACACGGGCTTATACTAATTGTAAGTCTATTTCTAATAGCGGGGATTGGATATCCTGAAGTTGTGAAGTTTTTACGTTTTATATGGCAATCAACATTATCTAAAAAGAAGATATTGGTTCATTATTGTATGTTAGAGTGGGAACGGATAGCGCAAAAAGTTTCCTTCTCTCCATTTTCTGTTAGAGTACAAGGTAGCCTGAAGCGGTCTGCAGCTGGCAGGTATTACCACTGATTTGGAGAGAAGACTTGTCCAGGTGCAGGTACGATACAATGTAGCATGGAGCGGTCTGCGGCTGGCAGGTATTACCACTGATGTGGAGAGAAGACTTGTCCAGGTGCAGGTACGATACAATGTAGCATTTAGCGGTCTGCGGCTGGCAGGTATTACCACTGATGTGGAGAGAAGACTTGTCCAGGTGCATATACGATACAAGGTAGCATGGAGCGGTCTGCGGCTGGCAGGTATTACCACTGATGTGTTGAGAAGACTTGTCCAGGGGCAGGTAAGATACAAGGTAGCATGGAGCGGTCTGCGGCTGGCAGGTATTACCACTGATGTGGAGAGAAGACTTGTCCAGGCGCAGGTAAGATACAATGTAGCATGGAGCGGCCTGCGGCTGGCAGGAATTACCACTGATGTGGAGAGAAGACTTGTCCAGGTGCAGATACGATACAAGGTAGCATGGAGCGGTCTGCGGCTGGCAGGTATTACCACTGATGTGGAGAGAAGACTTGTCCAGGCGCAGGTAAGATACAATGTAGCATGGAGCGGTCTACGGCTGGCAGGAATTACCACTGATGTGGAGAGAAGACTTGCCCAGGTGCAGATACGATGCAAGGTAGCATGGAGCGGTCTGCGGCTGGCAGGTATTACCACTGATGTGGAGAGAAGACTTGTCCAGGCGCAAGTAAAATACAATGTAGCATGGAGCGGTCTGCGGCTGGCAGGTATTACCACTGATGTGGAGAGAAGAACTTGTCCAGGTGCAGGTAGCGTCCACAGCAAACAGATAGCACGAGCAGGAACAGGAAACTCTTCGGTGTCTCAATGGAATGAGGACCAAGAACAAGCAAAGGTAATAGGGCAACAGGTGCCTTAAATAGTGAGAGGTGATTAATTATCCAATGAGACTAGGAACAAGGTTTTAACCGTCCGTGGGTCTTGCACATGCACAATCCTTTGGTCAAGATGGTGGACGGCCACGGCGCAAGAACGGCGCCGGCAAGAGAGAGACCCATGTCTAAAACTAGAGGCACTCATAGTCCGGTGAGTGACACCCACCCTGCCAGCTTGCTGTTTGCTGTAGAAAAAGACACTTTCAAACCATTTCAAGACATGAAAGATAAATCAAACTATTTTCTATTATTTTCGCACACATATATCCTCCACCTGTATCTCTTTATCCCAGGTGCCCTACTGTACTAATTGCCAGCTAAATACCTCTCTTCTCTTTTAGAAGCCTGTGGCAAAATACTCCCTTTGTCACAATATATATGTGTATATATATATATATATACCGTATATACTCGAGTATAAGTCGACCCGAATATAAGCCGAGGCACCTAATTTTACTACATAAAACTGGGAAAACTTATTGACTCGAGTATAAGCCTAGGGTGGAAAAGAGCGCTAAATTAAAAACCTAAATGAAAATGATAGGTTCAATCTATGAAATCATTTCTAGCTAGATGACAAGGAACATTCATAAATGATTATGAAATCATTGGGTACAAACTAACTTAAATAAAGGGATAAAGGGGGATAAAGGGAGAGAGAGAGAGAGAGAGAGAGAGAGAGAGAGAGAGAGAGAGAGAGAGAGATAGGCTTTCAATGCATACTGTGCATATGATGCGTTTTTATAGAATATCTTAGCAGCATACAGTTGTTCTATGATAGCAATATCTAGTGTCTCCAAACCTATGTCTGCTTACCTGTCAGCCGCCGGGAGGGAACATCAGTATAGTGAGCTGCCGCTGCTGAGATCAAGACAGATGAATGGAGAAGGCAGTGTCCAAAAGATGCCGCTATGCCGTTATTCCTGACTACAGGTGGAAGCGGACATAGGGTGAGATTTTTTGTTACCTACCCGGCAGTGGAACGCATATGCGTTCCAACAACAGGAAGTTCGGCATTTGGAACGCAAGTTTGCGTTCCAAATGCCGAACTTCCTGTTGTTGGAACGCATATGCAGAAGTTGACAGCCAGGGACCGGACACCAGGTAAGTTCACCCGTGTATAAGCCGAGTGCCCTTTTTCAGCATACAAAAGTATGCTGAAAAACTCGGCTTATACACGAGTATATACGGTATATATATATATATACTCGTGGATATAGCATCATCATCCTCATCATCATTTATTTATATAGTGCAACTAATTCCGCAGCGCTGTATACATATATGTATATATATATATATATATATATATATATATATATATATATACATAAATATATATATATATATATATATATATATATATATATATATATATACAGTGCTTTCTTTATAAGAAAAAAGGTTCCGGAACTTACATCACGTAGTCACGTAAGCATTCAATGAGCGAACACACGACCAATCAAAAGCTGAGCAGGACCGCAAGATGAACAGTGCCATCACAACTAGCGCGGATGAAGCACGCATGCATTGGACTCGACACACAAGCAGCCCGCATGCATGTTTTAATGATTTGGACCAAACATCAAATGTTCAAAAGTGACTTTTAAAACTTGGAAATCCTTCGAAAAAAGGTGCCTAAGCTCAGTTCCGGTGAGTAATATGACAAAAAAAGCACTGTATATATATATATATATATATATATATATATATATATATATATATATATATATATATATACATATATATACATATATGTGTATATATATATATATATATATATATATATATATATATATATTTATATGTGTATACACAACCTCCCCTTGCAGGTAACCTTGGTTAACAGAGGAAGAACAATGATTTCAAGCACCACCCTCTTTTTAAAGCTTTGAGTCTGTTATTCTAACTCAATTAGCTTGACAGAGTGATCTCCATCCTTGTCCTCGTCAACACTCTCACCTGTGTTAACGAGAGAATCACTGACCTGATGTCAGCTGGTCCTTTTGTGGCAGGGCTGAAATGCAGTGGAAATGTTGTTTTTGGGATAAATTTAATTGTCATGGAACAGAGGGACTTTGAAATTAATTTCATTTCATCTGATCACTCTTCATGACATTCTGGAGTATATGCATATTGCCATCATAAAAACTGAGGCAGCAGACTTTGTGAAAAATAATATTTGTGTCATTCTCAAAACTTTTGGCCATGTCTGTAGTAGTCTACAACATTAGGACCATTCCTAGACCACCTCTTAACCTGTCACTTTTTGACAGACAACCTCACTTGATGGGAGATGGGAAATACCCAAGATGATTTAAAATGTAGTGATGAATTGACTGTTCAGTTTCTTAGATAGCAGAGCAAACTGTTGAGGACTGCCAAAATACTGTCTCTTGATATGCCAGACACTAGCTGTCATGATGTTGAACCTGGGGAATATGTTATGATCTACAATTTCCTACGCTCAGGTTGTTTAACAGTCAGGTGGGAAGGCCCGTACCAAGTGTTGTTGACCAGCACCACATCTTTGAAAGTAGAAGAAAGAGACATTTGGCTCTATTGCACTCATTGCAGAAAATTCAACAATCCAGAGAAGGTTCAAGACAAGGCCGAGACTGACTCTACAACCCTATCACTTATGAATCTGTTCCTTGAAACTTAAAATCGCAGTCAATAACATCTGAGCCTAGGATTTCACAAGGTCTACTATCCATCATGGAGAGACAGTTTATCTGTTTTTCTTTTTCTACTGCTTTTACCATCCTTATTTTTTCCAGGACAATCTTTTTTTGCAATGGTGAAAAGATGACGGAGACTGGTTTGGGGGTTGATAATGATGTTGTGGAGATTAAGGAGAATAGGTTAGCACAATCAGTTCAATCTAACACTTTATTCAGTTCAGGGATAATGAAAATGTCTGCTAACCTTGGAGCTAACTTTGGGTCTCAGAGACCGTGTGAGAAGCTTTTGTCTGATGAATAATGTATTTATAAGTACTGTGACTCCATAATCGAAGAGAAGTTCATTCAGCGATGTCATTCTAATTATAATTTGAACCTGGGCGTACATCCATCAGATGATTATCATTCATTGGTGGGTAAGGACTTAAGCCAAACAGAATGCTGGGTGTGTTCTCACGTGCCTCAGGGACATAATAATGTAGAACCCTTTCCACTAAGTATCTCTGAGGTTTTCAAATTACAGGAGGGGAGACCAATAGAAGGGAGGTATAATATTATAAGATCCCCTCGTTTGACACTTCGCCAATACGTGGTAGAGAGGTCTCTGTTGTGTGTAAATTGTATGCACGCAAACAAACTTGAGTATTGGGAAGCAGGACGGAATGATCAGACAATAGCCAGCTCCACAAGTGTTGATGAAAGACCCATTGTAACGTTAAAGTACAATTAACCAAAAAGACTGAGGGGTACCACAAAAGAGGCTATGTTATTAGAAATAAGAAAGTATTGGTTGGAAAAGTTCCCCTGTGTTACTGTTTAACGTTATCCAAGCTGAAACTTGTCTTCAACGGATGGAAATGCTAGGCATGCGTAGCTATACCAAGACTTTGTGTAACATTATAAAGGACCATTTTATACCGTACATCCTTCCAGATTATGTAAATTACAAATGGTTAACTTTGAGCTCCAAATGAATATGTTTCATAGGAAAGACAGTTCCTGAAATAATTACTATTTCCCATGATAAAATTATGGACATTCACACAGCACTTACACCTCCATAACTACACACACAGTATGAACACAGAGTGAATAAAAATATGATTCCAGGGGAAGAACCCATAGCTTCAAATGTAATTACAGAATCCACAGGGTTTCAGTTCTTGGTTGCATTAGACCTCATCAAAACTACTTGGGGAACCCTAAATTATTAACATATATACAAGCCCTGGCTAAACAAATTGATAACATTGCTGAGATGTACGATTACACATTCATGTATACGGGTAAGGAGCTGCAAACTTACAAGAAGGAATTAGTATAGCATAAAATGGTACTACATTATCTCACTGCAATGACTGGTATTATTTATGCAGCGTTCGCATTATAAATAATATCACTTTTCATACACCAGGTTCCAGAGATGTCATACACCAGAGTCCAGAGATGTCATAAAAAAATACAAAAAACAGTTTATGCATGTCTAGGGGTGAATGTGGACCATAATACTGTAACTGTGTATCTTTGTGATGTCAATGCTTTTTACAACTGCACAGTGTATAAATTGTTCACTTCTGGCTTTGAAAACCAGAGAAGATGATAGAAGCATGTGTTAGTGCTAACAGTGCAAGCATAAACCTATATGCTTTGGAACCACAGCGATCGCATCAGAGACATTTTATTGCAAACGATACATATGGACGTAAAACAGGGACAAAAGTTTATTGTGACTGGTGTTCTGAAACAAAAAAAATTGATAATTAGTCAGGATCTTTCATTGTATATCATTGCGATAAGGAATGAAAATGAATGTGTAAAAAAAACACTGTGATTGTAAATATGCTCCTCATTCTTATTTATCATCTCTTGTCTAGAAAATATTTCCTCTTGTGTGGTTAAATTGCAAGCTGTGAGTTTTATCCTTTATAAACTGTTAAAGTGGAATTGCAATACTTTTTGGGTTTTTTTCTCCTGTTGTGTAAAGTTCCTATTTTTAACCACTAGGTGGTAGCATTGCATCTGTCTATTTTATCTATACTAGCTATACTATCTGTTCTGTCTATCTTTTCACTGTCATGTCAATCTTCTATTACGGTCCCTATTCTCATGCATAATGTTTTGGAGTGTGAGCCAAGCAGGTGACTGTAAGTTTTACAAAGCAGTGAGTCTTAGAGAATCAGTTGACAGATTGAGCAAGTGAAATATGATTTCTTAAGACATTTTATTGTGTAGAATATGAAAATTTCAAATATCCTGGATGCCAAGTATTTTATATAATTTACAGGCTATGAACAATCATAAATGTGTTACTATACTTAAGCACAGTGCTGTAAAGCTCTATATTAACAAAATATCTGCTAAACGGGTTTCTGTTTATTTAGCAAAGACAATCCAAGCACAAGATTGGCTGAATGAACAACATACAATGCAAGAGTACTTCATAACATTCACAAATCTCTGTGAAATGGCTTAAACAATTTGATAAAACTAAGAATATGTGGAAAGGCTGTGTTTTATGTGCACACTTGGCTTCCTGTCTACTGGACATGGCACATGTGTTGGCCAATTTAATTGGCCATACTGGGCAGGCTGTCACACTATTTATATATATATATATATATATATATATATATATATATATATATAATTGGATGTTACATTACTAACATGTTACATGTCTACCATTAAGACAAATGTATGCCATTCACACCTCTCTTTGACTTCTATCTGCTTTCCCTGGCCAGTAGTCTCTGATGTTCCTCTCACTCATACCCCATCACTCTGTCTCTGAAACACACATTCCATTTATCTCTCCTACTTCTCCCACTTTATGAATATTTAATGATCTGAACATACTGTATATAAATATCTGAGAGGGTCAATAAAATGTAACCATCTCAATCCAAGTGTCTCTGGCAGTGAAAGGGTTGGTTGGTTCTACACATACTCTCTCTGTGTCGTTCCAAAATAATCCTTCGATGAACTAATTCTTTTTTTGTGTCTATTCGTCATCTTTTTTTCTCCAACCTTTGCAGTCTCTACTGCCCCTGGCACTGTATAATTAGCGGAAGTTTCCCTATTATTAGCTCAGGCAATTCTCTGTTTGATTCCTTTAAGGAGAATATGCACAAGGGTACTGTCAGCCTGGAGTCCTTAGGCAACAGAGTAGGAACCACAGACTTTAGTAACTTTCTCTGAGTTATTGTGTGTTTGAGCCCCATGCTTTGTCTCTCTCTTACTCTTACATCTTTCCACTTGCGTCTGTCAGTTTCTACATTTCCCACCTCTCTCTCTCTCTCTCTCTCTCGCTCTCCAATATTTTATGGTCCTATTTAATATTTTACATTATTTCATTTGACATCTTAGCAAGCAGAACTGCCTATACAGAAAAGAACCTGCTTTAGAGGACATCATACACTATTATATACACACATACATTACATCCCATTAACAATGAAATATGTACTGTAAGGACACCAACATGTGCCATCAATACAATGTTCTCTACATAACAAAAGATATGATACATTCATTATAGTACAATAAAATTCAATTACAAATGGGCATTCCAATTGCCATATCTTGTTCATTTGTAATTTCATGTATGTAAGTGTGAGGGGGCAGGAGGGCAAATGTGTTCCAGTGGAAGAAACTGGCAGGGCATGGACTTATTTGGAAGAATGTATCTATGCTGAAAGTTGGTTAACTTCAGTAATGCCCCATCTACTAAACTGAAATGCAAAAAAAAGGTTGGAAAATAAGATATTCTAAAGAACTTTAATGGCTGGTGACTGCACATTTTGGAGCATTCCCGGTTTAGTGTGTCCGCACAGAGCCTTTGTGGATGTTCACAACAACAATGTTTGCAAGTCCTCTGAGGAGGTGTAGATGAGGTTCTTGCTGCCTTTTGCACCATTTATGTATTTCAGGATTCCAGGAAAACACATTAATTCACAAATAAATTAAATCAAATTAAACCATTAAAATATTTAAATGTGACATTAAAATATTCAAATGTAAATAAAGACAGCTTCATGTCCTCTTACTGTCTTGCCTTAATTAAGACATAAATGAGACTCTAAAGAGCAATATTTTGAGAGCAACTAATTATGGTGTTAGTCTAAAAGTGATCTTAGGCATCACCTGTAAGCGATGTTTATACTTTACATGCAGATATTTATTGCCATGTGTGTACTGTATACACAATGCTTTTTAAATAGCTCAAATGTGGGCAGAGTATATGATGAATTGACCAGGTTGCCCTTTGCTAGATGGACTACATAATGTACTTACACATAAGAAAATAACAGACATGATTTTTTGCAGCTATAAGTCTGAAATTTTAGTTTTATAAATAGCACCCATACAGTATACATTAAAAGTTGATGATTTGTAATTACAGTAGGCGATGATGTTGCACACAACATGTAAGTATATTAAAGAATAGGGAAGGCCAGTACTTGTGCATCTCACAGTATACACAGCTGTAGATAAAATATATCTTATAGCTGCAGTTTGTCGGTGTCTCGGATATTAGTAATTCGCATGTACTGAGTATTTTTTTAATTTGGGAGGATAGTGCCAAAACATCAGCCTGCTTGGAATAGTGGCAGCACCGTCAGAGCTGCTCTTCACTTCATATCTGTGCTGTTTGAAAACGCAATTGCTGATGCTTATTGTTGTACATACAATTGGATCTGCAGCAGTATGTGTGAAACTGATACTACCTACGCTGTTCACACTTCTTCCCCATGTGACAGCATCGTGCCAATTTTGCACGAGTTTCACTCCAGAGTAGTTAATGTAATATCAAAATATTTGCTACCTTTCAACATAAATCGGTTTATAAATATCTAAAAGAGGTTGGTCATTTACTTCCTGCATATATCGGTGTCCATGTGTACATAGAAAGTGCCTGGTGCATCTGATGTCGAAATTGCGAGTACTAGACGAACGCTGTTAAACAAAAAAATGTAAGGTTTTACACTCTTCAGCAAAAACAACTAGAATCTACACAGAGTAAAACGTCGCTTGTAATATATCTAGTCATAAAATTTGAGACATGTAAGCATGAATCACATGTAATATTATTGATATAATATTAAACTAAAATTAGTCCTAGTGTTCACATTATGACCAAAGTCAGATTAAGGGAGAGACTGAATTATTCCTGAGCCTCAGTTACACAGCCTAGCCCTATTTTCATCCATATTCTCCCTGTTTCTTCTCCGACTATAATTTTGCTGGTCTCTTATAAGCAGACACATGAAACCAATCTTTCTACCTCCCACACACACCCTGACCCCCAGCTGTGTGCGAGGCTGTGACCTGTCCCTCGGGGGTCTTGATCCGTCTGTCACCAGAAGATACATTTTGTGCTTGATAAGCACAGAGCTGTGCTTTGTATTGACTGCAGGTGACTGAAGCATCTGCGATCTCTGATGTGAAAAGGGAACTGTGCAGCTTATTGCCGAGAGCAGGAACTGACTACGTGGTGCTGGCAGTCTGTAAAATGCGAACATAGTGTGTGTAAGTGGGTGCAGATTTCCTCTTTTATTTAAACTCCTATTCATTCTGGCATAACATGTAAATCACAGCCATCCTGGCAATATGTAGACCAGAGGACCCTCAGATTTTGGCAGCAGCTGGCAGCAAACATCAAGCTGGGACAGGTCACTAAAGCCAGCTTCTTAATCCAATCACAAAGGTAGAGAAAGATACACTGGGCAAGGAGGGGGTGACAAAGGGTGGTTGTGTAAGACTACAGGAATCTAAAGCTTGGAAGGGAAGGACCTGCCTTCTTAGAGGAGGAGAGGGAGGGTGGGTGCTTTTAGATCACAGAGGGAGCAGCAGTGGTTTGTAGACAACCTTCTTCTCCTGGGGGTGGGGGAGCAGGAGAAGTCCTATAACGTTCCCCACCAGCAAACTGTGCAGGAGCCCTAGATATCAGTATATATAATTTTAACAAGGTATTAAGCGTCTATAGGAAAGCAAGATACTAAACAAAGTGTCTGTGGCATTGATGAGCATTTCAGCACTGGTTTCCTTGGACAGCACCACTACATCTTCTTACTGGACAGCTCCTTCCAACCACTACTGTGAAACTGGCTTATCAGGACCTATAGGATACCTACAAAGCTTCAGATCAATAGGAAAACATTTTCTCTGTTGGGTCCCAAGGGCAGTTCTTCTGCTGTCACTTACACTTATCCTCCTTGGGCAGTTCAAACATCTATTGTAGCTGTTCTACCCTTGATTTGTTTGGACCTCTATGACTACTATGCATCCACACAGGGTATTCAGGCTGCACTTCCTGGTTACGTAGAACCCCTAACTGCTGCAGGAAAAGGGGAAATCCATCTTTACCTCCGCCCCCTTCTACAAAAGATGACCACTGAAGAGTCTGGTCTGTAAATTCAAATGCTGGTAAGTTATCTGTTCCCAATGGAATATTGAGATAGTATTATTTGATATTGTAATGGTTCTTCTAATGAGGGGTCAGAACAAACATCTGTGATTGTGAGTTGAGTGAAATAGTTAAATATCCCAAAGGGAGCATTTAATCTGCCAGTTGACAGTGTGTATCACAAGAAACAACCCTGGTGTTCATATTCTATTATCATAGGCTCCTTTACAAACTGGAAACTGAGAGATGGAAGGAGGGTTATCCTGGAAAGTGAGAGGGAATGTAAAGGAGGGAGAGAGATGAAATGAAATTTTCAAGAGCTGTGTGTGCTTGTTCTGTGCTGTATGAAAAATGCAGATGTGCTGTAGGAATATGCTTGGTCTGAAACACTGATTGCTGTACCTATTCTGCAAATGTCTGTTTTGTGTTTCACCATGTCAGACATATAGTCTCTGTTACTTGATTATTTCTTTCTGTGTATGATAGTGTTTCTATCATACATTATCTATCTATCTATCTATCTATCTATCTATCTATCTATCTATCTATCTATCTGGTTTCACTCTGATCATCTATCTACGTGTATCAGAGCAGATTTCATTCCTCTAGCTGTATAATTTATTCTTCCTTTTTGTCAGTCTTTCAGTCACTCTCATTTTGATACTCCGTTTCAATCCTCATCTCCTTATCTGCATTTTGACCCTGTACAGCTGTCTTCTCTTACCTGTCATTCGTACTTTTACACAATCTACCCATCTTTTTATTTCATTCATTACTCCTTAGTCTCTCTCTGTCATACCTCTCTGTTCATTCCTTGCTTGCTATTTATCCTATTTATCCCATGCACTCTCTGTCCATTTCATTTATTTTCTCTCCAGCTCTTGGTGTAGCTCTCCCTCCCTCTGCTACACAACCTCCACCCCCTCCTATGTTTTCCTGTGCGTTAAATATTTTCATCTGCTCTTCTGAATTGCACCCATTTAACATCTTTAGGGCAGACTGCTCCAGTTTGTGGTTGGCAGCAAGAAGTCTTGATTAAAATCAGACCTTCTCTCTTGCAGTAGAGAGATTTACTGGCGAATATATTGGGTAATTAAAAATCCATTTTAGTTTGTGGGAGGGGTTGAGAGTGTGGAAAGGAAATGGGTAACATTACCCCAAGGGGGAACCACTCATTAATATTTTGTATTCTAAGCCAGGTTACTACTTTAATGAGATTCTACCTGCATTAATACAGGATGTATGTAGAATATGTAGATTGAAGCTGTACAACATTTCATGTTAAATATACTATTTTTATCAGGATGCAGATTCTCTCAATTTTCATGTGATAGAATTAGACAGCATTATTTTATGTGTCATTTGAGGAGACCAACGCAATGTATATTCAGATGCCCAGGTTAAGTTTTAACTGAAATAGTATATAATAAAACTCTTTTCTAAAATAACTTGTGACTTCATGTCTGTATATTAATGGGAGTGGCTGAAATGTGTTGGTGCACATACAATGACTGCATATTTTATAGACCACTATTCTGGCTTATAATGAATGTAGGATTAATGCCTGACTGCAAATTATTAGAGTAGACTCAAACACTACAAGTATCATACATTAGAAAGCACTAGTTGCAAATGCTGTTATATTGTTTTTGCATTAAAAGCAGGAGCAGACATTTGCTATTCTTTTCCTTTCTAACTACAAATTACAAGGGTCAGACTCATTCTTGGCTAAACTGTACAACTCATTGATCCTCTGACTACAGATTATGAGAGACTAGGATTTGATTTGATTATATGTGCATATTACATACAACCTGTGTTTATTGGAGAATACAGAAATTGAATGCAAATGTGTACACACTGCATTATGGGAGCATTCCTTACAAAATGTTCTTTTACTATATATGAAGCTGCTGTGCTTGCCTCAAAAGCACAGTTTCTTGGCCTTTTCACTATATATGACATGTTTATATTAGCGTATTATTAAAACAATTTGTATATTGTAACAAAAAAAAACCAATCACATCAAACAAAAAGTATTTAAAAAAATATTTGAAAACTTTATAAATTTGGAAAACTATCATATGTAAGCCATAAACACAACAACAATGTTTTTAGTAAACCTAACTCATATGACAGTATTTTACAAAATCTCATAAAACTTGTTTTAATACATAGCCTAATTTCGTATAGCAACTGAGTATCAAAGATCACTTTAAAGACCACTTCAGTGGCATGACTGCCACTAACACTTTATGTACAGTACTTGTGTACAATTCTAAGGGCTGACACCTTTGTAAAATGTTTGCTTTCCCATGCATAGTAGATTATAGTAGACTAGTATTTGAAACCAATTTGGCCTTATATTATACTGTATATCCTAACTGAGATAACAATCAATGCACAGAAATCAATTCAGAGAGAAAATGTTAGTTATGTACTTCTTCCATATCTATTAAGGTAAAGGGATATTTTTTAAGTATATGTAATAATCAGTATTGTAGCTAAATCCCTCTGCAAAATCTATCATGGAACCCCACTTACCTGATATTCCCCATGATCAAAACCCCACCACTACCATCACCCACTAGCATATCCATCCAGCCTTAACAACAGATTGACATATATATCAAAACATCATGCAATCCTATATATGTAAAATATAGCCCGTATTGCTATTGTGTTAGAATAGTATGTAATAAAAAATATTTCTGCTATTCCAGATTTGAAGGAAGATGTTTTGAATAGTATCAACAGCAAGGAAAGTAAACAAAGCTAATTTAAAACATAATAGCAATAAAGGTTAACTTTGACATATATAGAATTGGTTGGTGATATACTATCTTTATATTTCTCCCTTCCCTTTGAATATAAGTGCACATACACCTTACTCACCTTACTGTGTGTCTGTTGGCTATCCACTTCCACCTTCTGTCTCTTGCTCCAGGATTTGAGGACACACTGCTTTCCACGTTGACTTTCGCAATTTACTTCCACTTTCAGCGCCTTTTCTCACTACTCAGTGCGTGAGATGACATTTTATTTTAAGGTTGTAAGCTCCACTGAGAAATGGACTTATGTGAATGATGAAATACTCCCTGCAATCTTAGGACTTGAGATGCTTGAACTATTAAAGACAGATTGAAATGTTATCAAACCACCCTGGTTCCACAACTTTGGAATTTTGTTTGGTGAAACCAATAATAAAAATATTGAAATTAATTTATGGCTTGGCCCACTGTGGTCTGTATTTTATAACCACTATGCTTTTACCTTGAATTAAAAGCTCAAGTTTGGTGTTTGCATATGGAGCTGGTAGTTAATTGACATTTAAACAAAATAAAAATATTGCCTTTTCTACATTTGTTAGTTTAAATGTCTGCATTTTGTTGTATTTTTTAAGACTTTATTTTGATTTTCAAATACAACAATATAAAGAGCAACAGTCATTTGTTGGGTACATAAAGGAAGCAATTGATCATGGTGAAATAAACCCATTCAGTACAGAGAAAGGGAAATAACAATTGCATTTAGAAGGTGTCTGAGTATGCAGGTTGTTTGGATATATGCCTATGTGCAATATACATTAATGAAGGTGAATGATAGGAAAGAACTTGGAGGGAGGGGAAGGATAGGAAATTAAGGCAGCTCCAAGAACCAGAGATGATGAACAAAGCATTAAGGAGAACCATCGGATCATTGTATTGTAATTGTATTTTTAACTTTTTTATATTCAAACAACAAACATTAATGTTTAAAGAGTTTAAATTCGCCTTTCACATGGTGCGATTTATCCTCAAACCAGCTCTATTTTCTTGTACCCATCTCAAGCATAGTCAAATCTGTTTTTCCTATTCAAATTTATGTGAATTTAGCTCAAAGTCTTTAGTCTAAATTTCGAGAATTTATAGCAAATTTTCCCAATTTAGTACCAGTCAGACGAACATTTTTGAGAACCACTTTGAAATGATTTCAAGCATCTCTACTCATGACACTGTCATATGCTATAGTTTCAGAGGAGGGAGACTCGCAGCAAAATGGAAACACATCTTGGTCACTGGTAAGAACTACTGTAGTGTGGCCTGGGAGTCTTTGATTGAAATTTCAAAGACAAAGGGGCATAACGGGTCTCTATGAAAGCTGGGTTATGAGTGCCACATCTGTGTGACCACTATCCTTACACCCCTGGTAACAGTCTCATTCTGCTGATATTCTCAAATTTAATTGAAATAGCCTCATAATAGGTAATTTACTACCTATACCACTTGTGTGGTATAATAGATTCTTATGTGCACTCTTGTGCATACATTTTTGTTTTACTGTAGGTGACATCCCCCTTGCTGTGTTCATCTGGTTTGGCATTTTGCAAGAACTTAGAAAATAGAGTGTATTGTTTTCTATATACATGGCCCAAGCATGGGAAAATGGCTATCACATTAAACCTTCTCCCTTTATTTATTTACACATTTAATTCTCTTATAAAACACTCTTATTTCATTCTTTTTAGCATAATATAACTCATCAGGCCTGCCTTTATTTCAAATATATGTATTTTAGTGCGTTGGTATTAGAGATGCTCGGGCTTGGTTTTCAGAAAACCGAGCCCACCCGAACTTAGGGGATCCGGGTAGGCTCGCGAGCCAGCTCAGTACTTTCACGCGTCCTCGGATAGGAATCGAGGCAAAACATCAGTATTGCGTTGTCGGATCTCGAAGGTTTTGGATTCCATAAGTATCTCCCTCCCCAGGAGATCCAGCGCCATCGCTCACACAGAAACAGGAATAGCAGTGTTCTTGTCCCTCTCCAGTCTCCAGTGACATTGCTCAGTGCTATTGCTCATACAAAAAGAGGAGGGGTAGCAGTGTTCTTGTCACTTGACAAAAATTGACTGGAAATGACTGGAAATTAATGTTATTGAGGTTAATAATAATGTAGGAACAAAAAAAAGAGCCACATTATGTGATGTTAGAAAAAAAATAGGGATTTTAGTATAAATAGGGATCCCAAACCAAAACTAAAACACACAAGGGCGGTTTTGCCAAAACCAAAACATGGGGGTCAGTGGACATCTTAGTTGGTATATTACGCATCCTGTACAGATTCCAAAATACTTACACCTTCATTTGCATCTATTTTGTTTCTGGTTAAAATCTGGTCTTACACTAAGGGGTAAATGTATCAAACTGAGAGTTTTCCAGCGGGTTTGAAAAGTGGAGATGTTATCTATAGCAACCAATCAGATTCTAGCTTTCATTTTATAGACTGTACTAAATAAATGATAGCTAGAATCTGATTGGTTTTTCAAACATGCCGGAAAAATCTCAGCTTGATACATTTACCCCTAAGTTTTTTGGTGCCAGATTTGTCTAGCTCACTGGCAGTTCTGAAAAGCTCTGCTTAGTCCTTAAACTTATTTATATAGAAAATCTCCATCCTACTACCTAACTGACCCTTCTCATTCCATAAAACAAAATTTATGGTATATCTTGCATTTAGTTTGTACTAGTAAGGAATGCCTGCCCCTCCACTTGCCATCCTGTTCTGTCCATCAACCAATGTAGGATACATTCGCTAACAGCAACCATCTTGTAGCGCAAATGGATGCATTGTCCTATAACTGGAAGTTAATGTAAATAGTAAACAGTTTTGCCCATGATCACTCTACATGTAAGATGGTAATGCACAACCTCTGATGCACAGCTTCAGTGTGTTAAAGCAATTTCATGGGTTAGCACTGCTTACTTCTATCTTTTTAGCCTATCGATCTTCTGTATTCAAAATGGTTAGTTTTCTGCTGTTTACCCTTATCATTTAGTTTTCAAATGTCAAGTCAATATGTTTTAAAATATAAATATAAAAATTGTTTCTTGTACTCACATTCGCAATGCGCATGCTGGGGTGCCCAAAGATCTTTCCATTAAAAATCCTGCTCAACAACGTCTCTAGACCAGACATTTTGTACTCTGAAAACAGGGCTCTTCACTCAAGAAGGAAACAACTTCAAGTTTGCACAGTCAACTCGTTTTTTAGTTCAATTAAAAATCTTACTCCCACATTCACCATTTTGCCTGCAGATTTACACTGCACCAGAACACAAAGTATTGGTTAAGCCAGTTGAGTAGCCAATTTCTGTGGTTACTTGGGTTGCACAACAGGTGGCAATTGTGAAGATACATACATGTGAAAATACATACTGTGTGTGTGTGTGTTTTTGTGAATATATATGTAAAATGATCAACCACAACATTGATTATCCCATTGATTATCCCATTACATTGACTCCTGTCAAGGAGTGGGATATATTAGGCAGAAAGTGAACTGTCAGTTCATGACATAGATGTGTTGGAAGCAGGAAAAAGCGTAAAGATCTGACCGACTTTCACTAAATCTTGGTGGCTTGATGACTGGGTCAGAGCAAAACGATAGGTCTTGTAGGGTGTTCCCAGTATGATGTGGTTAGTACTTACCAAAAGAAGTCCAAGGAAAGACAACCAGCGAAACTGGTGCCAGGGTCACGAGTGCCCAAGGCTCATTGATGCACATGGGGAGCGAAGACTAGCCCATCTGGTCCAATGCCATTGAAGAACTATTGTAGCATAAATTGCTGAAGAAGTTAATGTTGGCCATGATAGAAAGGTGTCAGAACATACAGTGCATCGCAGCTTGCTGTGTATAGAGCTGTGAGCGATTAGAGAGCTGACTCCTGCCCATTGTCGAAAGCACCTACAATGGGCACGTGAGTGGCAATATATATATATATATATTGTGGCAAGAGCCCGCTACTGCAGAAGCACACATGAACAACTTCTTTCTTTTTATGGTGCTTTATTGTCAGGATGGTAAATGTTTGACACCGTATACTTGCACAGCAATACTTGGAGACCCTAAACGCTAGCTATACATAGTCCAGCTCTCTCTCAGGATCAGCCAGCTTACCCAGCGTTGATCTCCCTGCACAAATGATATAAACAAGCTTTTATACCTGATACTCCTCCCCCAGCCTTAGCTTGATGGACAGGTGACACACCCACCTTCTCTTTAAAAGGAAACACCCATCACTGCCTCTGTAATTCTGACAGACACACACCCTGTCTGTTTTCTGAGAGGAAGGATTTCAAGTTATGCAAGTTAAACCAAACTTAAACCATTGCTTTTCATACATAGGTCTTTAATCTACTTCCCTGCTTTCTTTGCATATTGCCAGCTAAATGCCTCCTTTTGTTACATATCCCTCCCCCTAGCGTCTCCGAGTAGGGGGACGCGGACTTCGCAAGGAGCGCATATTTCCGTGACAACGTATCTGCATTTTTGTGTAGAATCCCGGGTCTATGTTCTACTGAGAACTTGAAGGGTTGCAGTGCCAAGAACCAGCGGGTTACCTTGGCATTTACTTCCCGGTTGTTCTGCATTCATCTCAATGATGCATGGTCTGTTATTAAGGTGAACTCTCTGCCTAGGAGATAATAGCGCAGAGCTTCTGTAGCCCATTTTATGGCGAGACATTCTTTCTCCACAGTGGCATATTTTTGTTCCCTTGGAAGCAACTTACGACTTAGGTACAGGACAGGATTTTCTACTCCATTCTTCTCCTGTGACAGGACTGCACCTAAGCCAACACCAGAAGCATCAGTTTGGAGGAAGAACCTCCGGGTATAATCCGGTGCTTGTAGAACTGGGGAGGAACAAAGAGCTAACCGAAGATCAGACCAGGTGGTTTCTGCAGAATCAGACCAGGTTGATCTATCTGGACAACTTTTTTTAACATGTCCGTAAGTGGAGCAGCTCTAGTGGCGAAGTGGCTTATAAACCACCTGTAGTAACCTACTAAGCCTAAAAAGGTTCTTAGCTGTGACTTTTTTTCTGTTCTTGCCCAATTTTTGACTGCCTCCACTTTGTCTAGCTGGGGTTTTACATGCCCTCGACCAACAAGGTACCCCAGATATTTGGCTTCTCTCATGGCTATGGTACATTTCTCTGGGTTAGCTGTTAACCCTGCTGATCTTAATAAAGCTAAGACCGCCTCAACTTTGGCTAAATGTGATCCCCAGTCTGGGGTATAAATCATAACTTTTTCTCTGTCGTTCCTGAGCCTCTTTTACATGTTGCTGCACAATGGGCCCTATCTTTCCTAGCTTCTCATACATTTGTGACACAAATTGTACCAGATTTGGCTCCCTGGGACCTTGCTGCTCCCACCCTTCCTTTAACATATCCAAGATACCCCTGGGCTGTCTCTCAAACAATAACTCAAAGGGACTAAACCCTGTTGAAGCTTGAGGTACCTCACGGATGGCAAACATCAAATAGGGAACAAGAGTGTCCCAATCTTTTTTCTCTTGAGCCACTGCTTTCCTGAGCATGTGCTTTAATGTGCGGTTAAAGCGTTCCACCAAGCCATCTGTTTATAAATGGTATACAGAGGTGTGAAGCGCCGTAACCCCTAGCAACTGGCACATGTCCTTCATCAGTTTAGACATGAAAGGAGTACCCTGATCTGTGATAATTTCTTTGGGTATTCCCAAGTGTGTAAACATCAATACAAGTTCCTTAGCTATGGTGCTGGACTTTATGTTTCGTAGGGGAATTGCCTCTGGATATCTGGTTGCATAGTCAAGCACAACTAGTATATATTGGTGCCCACGTGCGGATTTTTCCAGTGGTCCCACAAGGTCCATAGCTATCCGTTCAAAGGGAACTTGTACTATTGGTATTGAAATGAGAGGTGCCCTGTACATGGGTTTGGGACAGGTTCTCTGACAAATGGGACAGGACCGGCAATACTTTTTCACTGCCTTGTGTACACCGGGCCAGTAAAACCTAAGCAGAACTCGTTCCCGTGTTTTATCCTCCCCTAGGTGTCCCCCACAGACATGTGTATGTGCTGCTTTTAACACTAGGGTTACATGGACCTGAGGAACCATTAATTGTTCTACTTTATCCCCTTGTACAGTAGCAACTCTATACAGGAAATTATTTTTAACAATAAAATATGGTATACCTTCTGCAGGCTGGGTGGCTTTCGCTACCCCATTTACCTCAGTCACACTTTTGAAGGCATGTTCCAAAGTGGCATCATTAAGTTGGTCTCAAGCAAAGTCCTGCAGAGGAAACAAAATTGGTATTGCGGACCAGTCCGTATCCTCACTGACAGGCGGGGTGGGCTCATCTGCGACATCACCGACCAATGCTAGTTTGGACTGTCCATGTTTCCACGCAGGTGGATGCTTTTGTGGAACTCCTGCTATGACTCCCAGGATGGCATTCCGGTTTGGCGGTTCCCAAAGATCGATGTCCAGATGTTGTGGATTCTTAGGCGGTTTCTTTAAGACCGGGCTTCCGACCGTTGCATCATGTCCGGCCGGATCCGCTCACCGAGGACATCATTAAACAGTGGGAAGTCCCGCCCCAAAATGAGTGGATATGGGAGTTTAGGTGCTATGGCAGCTACCACCATAACAGTTTTGTCTTTGAGTATGACTGGTAGTATTGTTCTTTCATACTCCTCTGTCGTGCCATGTACGCAAAGAACCTTCACCTTGGGCAACCGAGAAGTTATGGTTTCGGGTAAGGCAGAGCTGGAAACCAATGAGAGTTCACTCCCCGAGTCAACCAAGGCCAGAACAAGGTTTTGGTTGATTAGCACAGTCACCCGGAACAAACAAGGACTTCCTGACGTGGGACTCATGGTGAAACAGCTTGGAAATGCAGGCCCAATATGTGCCACGGAACAGTCCATGGGTTCCTGTAGTTTAGGACACTCTGCCTTAAAGTGGCCTAGATCACCACATTCAAAAAACTTCAGATTAGACAGCTTTGCACCTGGCCCTCTGTCTATAGCAGTTTTGCCATTGGACCCTGTAGCAAGGATTGTTAAACCTGGCTTTTGGCGTGGCAGCGGCTTTGGCAGAAATGCAGGTTCTTTAGTCATTTGCTGTAGCGCACAAAACCTTTCTACCACGGTGGCAAGCTCTTCATAAGTTTGTGGGTCTGATTGCAGAACCCACCTTTGCAAATCGCGGTTCAGCCCCTGAATGCAGTGATCTATCGCCAGAACTTCAATAATCCGAGAAGGTGAATTCTCCTCAGGCTGCAGCCATTTCTTTAAAATTTTAGAAAGCTCAGCCACTTGCGCTCTGACCGGTTTTTCTTTATCATAGCGCCATTGGTGATAGCGCTGGGCTCGGCCTGGCCCAGAAACTCCAATGCGAGCCAGTATCTCAGACTTTAGGCACAGATAGTCAGAAGCCCGTTCCTCATCTAGATCCATATAAGCTTGCTGAGCTTCACCAGTCAGATATGGCGCCAGCCTCTCAGCCCAATCTTTAGGAGGCCATTTTGCCCTTTTTGCAAGTCTCTCAAAGGACACCAGATATGCTTCTATGTCATCACCTGGCGACATTTTCTGGAGAACAGGACCAAGTGGTTCATTTCTGTCATGCGTCACCTGGCTTAACTCTTCTCTTAAGAGCCTTGTGTTTTCCACCTGTGCCTCGGCAACTCGTAGCATCTGAGCTTGCTGTTCTTGCTGCACAGCGGCCACATTCACGAGGGTTCTCAGTACTTCCTCCATGTTGACGTCTGCGCGGGTTGGGTAGCGGAAACTTGCTTCCCGGAGTATCCCACTCCTGACACCACTTGTGGCAAGAGCCCGCTACTGCAGAAGCACACGCGAACAACTTCTTTCTTTTTATGGTGCTTTATTGTCAGGATGGTAAATGTTTGACACCGTATACTTGTACAGCAATACTTGGAGACCCTAAATGCTAGCTATACATAGTCCAGCTCTCTCTCAGGATCAACCAGCTTACCCAGCGTTGATCTCCCTGCACAAATGATATAAACAAGCTTTTATACCTGATACTCCTCCCCCAGCCTTAGCTTGATGGACAGGTGACACACCCACCTTCTCTTTAAAAGGAAACACCCATCACTGCCTCTGTAATTCTGACAGACACACACCCTGTCTGTTTGCTGAGAGGAAGGATTTCAAGTCATGTAAGTTAAACCAAACTTAAACCATTTCTTTTCATATATAGGTCTTTAATCTACTTCCCTGCTTTCTTTGCATATTGCCAGCTAAATGCCTCCTTTTGTTACAATATATATATATATATATATATATATATATATATATATATATCTATAGATATACATACATATATGCACAATAAAAAAGTACATCAGTTTGCATAGGTTATTATAATACTTTTTTTTACTCACAATACATGACAATACAAACTTGACACCCCCTTCGCTCAGTCTATTTTCTAACTCCCACCCCCAGAGCGGATAAGGACAGAATTTCATTGCTATTTCCAGGAAGCTGTAGCACTAGGCTTTAACCCTTACATGATAACTACCTACAAATAGTTGTAACATAATTCCAATTACGCCTACCCTCTTTAAAAGAAATACGTATATAAGTTTCTTGTTAATTTAACTTGCCATTTTTCTTTTTTTCTTTTTTTTTGGTGCTTGGTGTTGTACAAGTCAATTTTGTATAAGGATTTAAACAATAATTTTAAAGTGTCCATTGAGTGACTTTAATTTCTATTAGTGATCATTGATCTTCAGGATAAGAGAAAGGCAATTTAACTCCTGGAACAGTAGTGTCTGAAATCTGTCATTGGTAATAATCTCAATACACATAGACTCAATTCATTGCACTTCCATTTTTTTGTCACTTTCGGTAATGTCTCTAGCTGCTGCCTATATTATATTCATATACACATCTCTGTCAGCTATATAGCTGCTTGTGCTATTCCTATACTAAAAATGGAAAACCTTCTTCTCTTACATACATAATGCTATCACAGCACCTTTATCTCGTCTCATGCACTGTCAGAGGCAGATTGTTAGCTAAACTGCTTCTCTGTGTCCTGTGACTGGAATCAGGGTCCACAGGGCAAATGCTGCAGCTGCCTCTCCCTGCACACAAACAGAAGAAATATTATCTGTAATGAGAGCCAGAGGGGAAAAGAGAAGGAGAAGATAGATATTGAAAACAAGAGCATGTATAATAAAGGATACAGGCCTAGGGGAGGGAAAGCTTGAGTATGAAATGCGTATATCCTGTAACAAAATGGCAACAGGAACAATGAAGACATTTACACACCAAAAAAGTTTAAAAAGTTTGTCCCATTGAAGAGCAACCTACATAGGGAGCTATAAGATTGGAAAGGGAAGACCTAAACACAACCAATGAGATACACTTAGGGTTATCTAGAAAAACAGAAAACTGCAACGGCAGTTCTTCTGGCTTTGTGACATCCTACGCCCTTGGATGCCATTGTTTGTTGTTTTGACATAGCAGTGCATGGATCAGCAATATGGCATGAATTATTGTATGTGCACGTTTTTTTTCTCTTTATGATGGGCAGAGTTATGTATAAAGGTTGGATTGGTATATTTATTGCAGAATATGTGTGATATCCACGATAATGCACCAGATTCTGTGCACAAATGGAAAAACATGCTTTATTGATCCCTTATGGTATCTGTATCAATAGCATCAGACCCATTTTCACATATTTGCAATGCTTTGGGTTTACCGTGAATAGAATTGAAACAACATGTTCATTTATAACAAACAATCACATTTTATTACATGGGAGTATTTTTGAATTAGCTAATATAGCCTTTACCAAATCAGTCAACAATTTTACATATCATATTCATATCATATTCACAATTTTCCACATCTGCTGCACCACTATAAACTATGAATGTTTTTGCAAAGGATCAGTTATAAAAAAATCCCTATAGTTATTCAAATGTTTTAAATGTTAATTGGGATTAAATACTACTTCTTAAAGACATACATATATAAGTTATGAAATGACCCACAGGATAATGGACCTGGAAACAGACAATGTTGATGTTATGAATCAACATTAGCATTCAGTAAGCATCCATTTATGGGACAAGATGGCTGCTTTTTCAGAAAGTGCCTGCATGCCTGGAATAGAGTAGGGAAATAAGCATACCTTAATAGGACTGGCAAGATGGGCGCACCTGAAAATAGGTAGATGTACAAAGGCAAGACATTTAAATAAAACGGTAAGTGTGGTGATTATGTAAAGTACATGCAATATAATGATCATTTGATTTTACAAGATATCCAGCACCAAAAAGAGGATGAAATAAACTGTATTTTAGAAAATATAAAAAAAAATTAAAAAAAATAAGATGGAAGATGCAACAAGATAGCAGACTGTGCTGTGTGATGAAATATTCCCTTTTCTGGGCTATGTGCACAAAAAAGTGCACCCCATATTGCCTAATTTGCTGTCTTCCCCCAAAATTCTGGAGCAGATGTATATAGCTAAGGGCATTCACCACTACCAATATTAACCATTAAATGTATACCCAAATCAAGGTGTACAACACAGTATAAGTGATATGGTCAGTAAATGAAGGTGGAATTTCAGTCATAACTGTTTTTTAAAATTTTAATTATCTTTATGTTCTTGGCATTTTTTCTTCCAGAACTGTCGATGCCTCATACTGCCCAGGACCAATACCTGCACAGAATCATGGCCTTGGCACCTTAAATAATCAAGCAGACCCTCTGAGGATTGGAGTGTGAAGTGTGAGAGAGGAGAGAATTTTGTTGGTTTACTAAAAACTTACAGTATGAATATGGCAAAGCTTATAATGATAACATACACATTACTACTTTTAACTCCATGGACATGTTGGTCCAAACCAAAGAGTTCACCACACATGAATTCTGTGAGGATAGATGGAGATCTCGTTTTGGGTGGTCTTTTCCCTGTTCATGGGAGGGGAAGTGATGGCAGAGCATGTGGAGAACTCAAGAAGGAGAAAGGAATACATCGTTTAGAAGCAATGCTCTATGCCCTTGATCGTATCAATGCTGATCCAGATCTTTTGCCTAACATCACTTTAGGTGCAAGAATTCTGGACACCTGCTCACGAGATACCCATGCTCTAGAGCAATCTCTGAGCTTTGTCCAGCCTCTTATAGATAAGGACAGGGCAGAAGTCCGCTGCCTGAGTGGTGGAAATCCTATCATTGCACAGCCTGAACGGGTGGTAGGAGTAATTGGAGCATCATCTAGCTCTGTTTCTATTATGGTGGCCAATATATTGAGACTCTTCAAGGTGAGTACACATTAATTTTTATCTTCATTTCAGTTGCTACACTGTGGGAATTTTTAAAAAGTTTGTTTTGTAACGTATGTACCTCTCCATAAAACTTACATTTCTGTTTTTATGGGCAGTAACATTTGGATTTGATCTATGGATTATGGTAAGCACTTTGTTTCACAGCTGCTAAATCCCCAGCCAAATCACCTTATTTAATGTAATAGGCTGGGAGGCTTGGCTTCATATAAGTGCATTTAAGTCAATCATACAGTGCTTTCATCCAGTCATGTAATGGCCTCTTCAGCCGGTTGCAGCCTGCTGTTGCCAAGCAGCCAAATGCATTAAATAGTGTGTTTTGGTTGGGGGTATCAATGCCATTTAATACCCATTGAAGGCAGCATCTATATCAGAGGATTACCCCAGAAAGAAACTTGTGTTAGATAAGTATGCAATAAGAGAAGATAATTTATGGTCACCATTAATAAGCTTAATTTATGGTCACCATTAATAAACTTTGATTCCTTACAGGCACTTAGTGCCTAGTAAAGAAGTAAGTACAGAACACTGCTGCAACTCAATCTAACGGTCACAATCCCACAAAAATGTACCTCAGGTCCATAATTAAATATATAAAATTTATACAGTAATACAGTGAGTTTTTAAAAATTCTCACTTTAAGTTTGTGCTTGGGATGTACTTGGTACAATAGCAGGATTTAATGCTATTGGTGATATTTATGCATCGGTTAAATTATTTGCTGTGAGCTGACCTCATATGCTCTGGAAACTCTGAGTAAAATAAAACCAATTCTGTACATTTCCTGCAGACACTAATGGGCTTAATAGGATTTTAATGGTGATCTCAATACTCTGAACACAGTTGGTGGGTGATCTTTGTATATCTCTCTTTTTCTGTATTTCACAGCCTTCCTAAATCATTCTCTTCTATCTTCCTGTCATTCGTAATTTTTTTTTTTGTTATCTTCCTCATTCATCTCTCTTATCTTGTCCTTTCATTTCTCTTTTCTATTTTCCTGCCATTTAAAAAACATCCAAATTTCACTCTTGTATTTCTCATAGTTTCTTCTGAAATGGACCCAGTACTCTTGTCCCACTTATATAATGATTATCACTAGTAACCATTCTATTTCTTCCTGCTGGTCTCTCTCCCCACATCTTTCTCATTTTTACATCTCTCTCCTTCACCACCCTCTCATTTTGTAGTCTCCTCTCTGAATTCCCCTGAAGTGCTGATAGAATTAGATTTTCTAGGGAAGCTCTTAACGAGCAGTAATGCAGCATGAGAAGCCAATATTAAATAATTAATAGAGAGAAAAAAAGACAGTGAAAGAAAGGAAGGTTAAAGGAATATAGAGACATACAAAGCACATACACACACATACACACACACACACACACACACACACACACACACACACACACACACACACACACACACACACAGACATACACATACAAGCACACACTTGCTGATTTATAATCTATGACATTTGCAATTACACTTGGGGGCATCAGTTATCTGCTTGGATTTATCAGTATAGGTGATGGGTTGAACCCAATTGTATTCAGTAAGTATGTGAATTATTTGTTGTATGTTTGGTAAGCACTATTAATAGTCCTTGCAGATAATATGAATATAATGACTCAAAAATAAAGGACATCTCATACCTGTCATTGAATTCTAATGCTGAGAGGCACAAATAGATAAGATGATGAAAAACCAGGCTGTTTTTATGAAAAACAATGCTTATTTCACAAGACATATGATTAACCTGGATGTTTAAACAGTATTTAGTGACAGGGTCCAAGCCCCGGTATAGATATAATACACCCGCTGAGCTTATTTTGAATCTTGTTTTTGGCTTTGCACCCATGACATCAGATGTATGCATGGAACACCAACATTTATTGTCACATTATAAGTCCACAATGACAAAGAAATGTACATTGTTTTGACCCTTAAATATAATGTGTAAGTAACTCCATACAGCCATATTAAGTCAAATGTAAACAAATAGAATGTGTCCTTTGCGCACTACATTCCTAAACAGGTTAGATAGCGTAAAACACATTTGAGTGGAGAAATGGTAAATGTTGAGAATGGAAATGCTCACACACTGACAATGGCTGGAAATACAGTATCCTACAAATCAGAGCCTGGGAAGCTTTCTATTGGGTCTGATGATGGCATCCCAAAACAACAAAAGTTGTTCTCCAGCACACCAGTAGATAGTGTTGGACTAAAGGATTAGTAAATAATTAACTTGGGTCACCACCAGAGATTTGGGGTCTGATTTTTGAATAGAGGTGAGGGGATTTGTATTATAAAGCCATAAGAGATCTGAAGTCTCTATAGTAAAGCCACTGTATGTCTGGGGTCTGTATAGTAAAGGTAGCAGAGATTTGGGATTTTCTGCATTATAAAACCACCAGAGATTTTAGGGGTCTGCACGGTTACACCACTAGAGAGTTGGGGGGGACTGCATTTTACTGTGGGCTCCAGCATAGGGTTGTATTCATTATCTTGCATTGCGTTTTGACTAGAGGTTGTGAGAATGCTCTCTATATTATATAGAGAGCACTAAAATGTTTATTAAGATACTCTCTGTATTGTATCAAGGTCAGCTGTATGCTTTCTGTATTGTATAGAGATAATTAGAATGTTTTCTCTATAGTATATTGCTCACAATGATTTCTGTATTGTATAGAGGTCCCTAGAATGTTCTCTGTATTATATATTGGTCACTGGGGAGCTCTCTGTATTATATAGATGTCACTAAAATACTCTCTGTATTGTTTAGAGGCCGCTAGAATGCTCTCTGTAGTACTGTATACAGGTCACTAGGACGCTCCCTGTATTGCATATTGGTCACTAGAATACTCTGTTCAGTATATTGTACATGAGTCACTAGAAAGCTATGTGTATTGTATATAGGTTACAAGGATAGCCTCTGCATTTAATAATAGACAGATGAGGCTGTTAGGTGTTGTATTTGATAACTCTATGATATGATACTTAACTATATTTCATTGGCTATATAAAACCACACCCACATTAAACAAAATTATGCCCATATACTTTTCCATCACGTCCATTTTTCTATTGATGCACACTGATAGAAGAGTCAAGGCCACTAGCTTGTGTTTGCTCCAAGAGTTGAAAGTACTCCCCTGAATGCAAGCTATCTCACCACCATCAGATATGCTGCCTGTCTTTGTTCCTCTCTGTGTGGGGTGGGTTTGAACTTAATTTTGTATTCAACGGTTTGTTTGTTTGTTTGCTTTTATTAAATACATTTTATTCATTTTTTTTATTTTTGCTAAAGCATTGACACTGAAAGCATTCGCTAGTGCTTTTCAATGAGGTTAAAACATGTGCATTATCTGAAATCTCACTGCAATGAATGGGGCCTTTAGAAACATTAGGAAATGCTCTGTCGATGGTGTTTTTCGATACTAGCCAAATGAGCAAGTAATGGAAACCTGTGAGTTCTGAACACCTTGATTGATGTGCTCAGATTTCCCAAAACCTTCAGTGTATGTTTATTAGGTCCTGGAAGTTTCCCAGTAATGAGGTCCCCCTCATCAGGATTCAGTCCATTACTGACCATTTAATAGAAATCTTTTGCACTTGCCTCAGTGAACTGACCACACTCTCTTGATCGACTGACTTCTAAGGGCTGGCCAGCTCCTCTCCAGCAACACACTATTTGACGTACATTTTATTTTTCCCTGGATTTTAACAATCTGGTGACCTTAGTGTGCAGGGTAAAGCAATGTATTAATAACGTTGAATTGATAGACCAGACACACATGAACGACACACAGTCCCTTTGTCTGTCTATTCGATTGAGTTGTTTAATTTTAAATAGAGTCAAATGAGCCGTACAGGAGTAATTTGAAGTTGCTTTTATGAGATGGGTGAATCATAGGAACACAAGTAGGCAGTGCTTAGACTGTGCCTGTGCTGTAGCCTGGGCTGGTTACCACTAAAACAGGAGGACAACAAGCATGGGGTTCCCCTGCAAAGTGTCAATAGCACCAGGCTATGCCATACTTGTCACCTTTTTTGACCTGTCCTCCGGGAGATATAGGGAGGATAGGTCATGTGTGACAGGGGGTAGGATGGGGCATGGTGACGTTGCTGGGTCACCATAGCCCCGCCCCCACTATAAAATGTTGAATTTTGAGCGGAAATGAATAGCAGGTCCGGGGCTTAATGACGCAACTGCGCCATTAAGCCCCGCCTCCCACTTTTCAATGCTGTGACTTTTGCCATTTTATAGTAGGAGCAGGACTATGGTGACTCAACAATATCACCACGCCCCATTCCACAAGTATCAGGGAGAGTACCTGCTCTTCTGGGAGTCTGGGGGGACTTAAGAGCCTCCCGGAAATTCCAGGAGAGTAGGCAAGTATGGGCTAATACACTTCAGGAGAGATTTCTCTAAGTGTTCTGCTCATTAAGAGAGCTGGATTGAGACATTGTTAGTTACAAACAGAATGCTATTCAATATTTTTATCTATTGGGTTTATTTGTTTATTTATTTATTATTTTATGTGGTTATACAATAAATTCAATTGTTTATATTTTTAACTATTGGCTTACAGTTTTTGCGCTCTCAATATCTTTTTCTTGTAAGTATGGGCTATGCCAGGCTGGGCCCTTGCCCTGTTAGCATGGGGCAGAGTTCCCTGGGCCTCCAAAAGTAGTGGGGCCCTCACCCCCAGTGCAAAACACCACTGTGCTTAATATCACATGGGCTTCTCCTAGAACTACAAGTCCCAGCATGTCCATGGCATGCTGGAGCTTGTGTATCTACAAGTACCTGCAGTCAGGGCCCGCTGGAATATGTTGTTCCACAAACATATCTAATAGAAAAAAACACAACATTTTATCAAAATAAAGACACTCCCAAACCATAATTTCCCAATTTATTAAACTGTTAAATACAAATGTAGTTTTATTCCTAATGTAGCCCAAAGTCATCTTCATCCTTAATATAACACAAAGGGAAATAAAGTAGAAAACCATACGAAACAAACACAATTGCACCCTGCGCAGACCCACCACTAAATGACATAGAACTGAATGGAGCTGGACAAGCCTTATGTCATCTCACTATGTGTAGTGTTACAATTTACCTGTCACATATAGGCCACTAATGCTAGGATAGATAGCTTAATTACTGTTTTAACACATATCTATAAAACAACTGCACGTCTTAACATTTGTTAAAGAGCTGAAAGCTTTTGTGAACATTGTGGTAACAAAACATCATGGAATTAGTCCATTGGGTATGTTTGTTCATTAGTAATGCGGGAGCTGTCCTACTATTATAATGAAAAGGCTTCTTTTTTAAACATTTAATTTATGTTGTCTCATGTCAACACCTTTGCCACAGTTGTGTTTACATGCATATACTATACAAGTAAACATGTATTACACAATGTTATGTATATATTATGTAGTATATACATTCAATCATGATCATGTTACTCTAATCCCAAATGTATCATTTTTATCAATAATTATGTCAGCAGGGAAATTATTGTTGATGGCAGGTTTTCTGTTTTTATTGGTATTTATGCTTAAAGTAACCTAAGGATTGTTACCCGATTTTATGAAAGTTGAAAGAAGGGATATAGTGAATGGGTACACTATCAGCTCCACTGCATAACTCTCAACAGCCAAACACTCTGATCATATTGTTTCTCATGTTGTCTCAAAGCAAAAATAAATCCTATGATTTCTTCTGACTCACTCTCAGCTATTTTCACCCTCTCTGCATACTGTTCACACCCTCTTTTCTCTATGCTGTTATTTCTTCTCTACAATCTTGCTTATTCTTGTTATTACCTACTCATTTATTTGATTTTACATTAGTCTTTCTCTGGTCACCTAGTTATTTCTTTTCTTTTTGTTCAGTAGAGTTTTTATACTTACACATACCTTCTTATTTTTTATTCCCCCCCCCCCCCACATATAATGTATTAGAAACTTAATTAAATGAAAGTGGAACTGGAGCATTCATCACTAAATTGAAAAAAACAAAACAATTGCATCCCTACCCACAATTCCTCTTTGTGTCTCAAACACACTTAGGACTCTTTATTTCACCTGATAATTTTTCTTCATTCTCATTGAAACAGCCTTTGAATATCTCTAGAAATCTCATTGTGGGATTTGAATTTCAAATAATCTAAAGCGACTCATATTAGCCATGCATTTTATTGTGAGATGTGGTGCTTGTGCCTGTGTCCAGAGCAGGGCTGTATTTATGGGTCTCAGGAAGCAGGTTTTGCGGGACAGTAAAATGATGGAATTAATATTAAAAATGCCAATTTTCTTGAGGTAAATGTGTGTATTAGTTGTATTTACCTTTTTGTACAATTTTAAGAAAATGGCAATTTTTTAAATGACACACACAGCACATTTAAAAGATATTTTGTATTTGATATCATTTTTTCAGGCTGCAGAATGACTAGACACAGCATATGATTGTGTGCATGTTCTGGGCCCATTCAGGTCTATGAGAGTCAGTGATCAATAAATACACTCATAGAACTTTGTGATTAAGAAGCTTCTCTGTGAATTTCATGTGATAGGTCCTAACATAAAATGGTCAGGAAAAATGGGTGTGGATTGGCCAAATGTAGGTGTGGTCTAATTTATCCTAACTTTTAATTTGGGAATATTTGTTAATATGACAATTACAGAGACATTCATAGTTGTAGTAAGTGGATGCACGGTTAGATAAAACATGTTCACAAAAAGAACCATCGACGTTGGTGGTGGATGTTAAGCCACAATACACTTTTTGTCTTAACCAATTTAATTGGTTTATTTGGAGCAGTCGTAACAGTTGGTTAACAGCAGTTACTTACAGATGTTTAATGTTAGTCAGCAATCAGGCAATTGGTTTTACACTTATATATTTATATATATGCAGATGTTCTTATAAACGTTATATTGTATGCTGCACGTCCTGGCAGGATGTAGTTATTGTGAGCAGACTCCTTTACTATACATAGGAGGCCTCCAGTCACTGTTTATGTGGTCTCTGGGGACTTATAACAACAGGTGTCAGGTTTACATATCAAGTACACAACTACTAAACCTGTGTCCGTTTCTGTCAGGGTCCCTGGAAGGACGTCGGGAAAAGCCCACTTCCTGTCCTCACTAGACCACCAGGGACAACAATACAAAGTAAGGAGACAGAGTGTAGCGCTCCTTTACAACAAAAACTAAACCAAAAGTTGGTAATGGGAGGGCCCAGGGGGCAGGACTTGTATCCATGCAGTTGTAGCAGCTTTTGTCAGTGTGGTGTGGGGGATATCTGAGCAATAAGTGAAGTGGGGTGTCTGCACTATTTTAAACTGCTGAGGGCAATTCTGACAATACACAAATAAACAAAGTTGTTACTCTGAGCTGTGAATATTTGCATTAAAAGCGTTAAAAACTCTTAGCATTGAAAGCACTGACATAGATACCAGTATTTTGTTAGAGATGTTCGCTGACCCCTGTGTTCTGGTTTTTGTTTTAGTTTTGGATCTGGATTAACTTTGTGTTTTGGTTTTGGTTATTGTTTTTTGCCAAAATCACATAATTTTGCTTTCCCCCCCCCCCTACATTATTATTAACCTCAATAAGACTAATTTCAAGTCATTTTCAGTCAATTTTGACCACCTCACAGGTCACAATATTATTTTCATACACTTTCAAACAAAGACTGCAACAGTTCTTGCCAGTGATAAGAGGAAGGTAATTGTCATGCCTGGGCATAAGACCAAAAAATCCACCTCTTATGTGTGGAATTATTTTTACACAAATCCTCACAACAGTTGTCTAGCCATTTGTAGCATTGTAAAGCCACAGTGAGTAGAGGTAGGGAGCTTAACCATCTAGGAACCTCATCCATCTTACCCCATTTGAAGCAAGTTCATGGAAAGCTTTTGTGAAAATCAGAAACTTATGCTAAAAAATAACAGCAAGCAGTCCAGCATCATCTACCTCCCTTCTCTCAGCTAGATCCCAGCACCTTCAATCTACACCCCCAACACCTTCATCATCAATATCCTCACAAGTGATCGGAGTAAGTCCTGTGTCAAAGTTTCTAAGGTGAGGTGACTCCTTCCCTATCCAGGACTCCTCAGAAGAATCCCTGATTGTTAGGCCCACTGCTGCTGCTCCTGATGCTGAGGGTGGATCTTCAACCCAGAAGCAGACCAAGAAGAAGACTACTAGTAGTTTACAACAACTGACTGTTAAACAATCCTTTGCAAGATGAAGAAAGTATGAAAGCTGTCACCCAGTCGCAAAGCGGATCACAGACGCCATGGCGACTATATTAGTATTAGATATGCAACCAATAACCACTATTAATGCAGCTGGTTTTAGACAGTTACTTGAGGTCTTCTGTCCCTGTTACCAAATTCCATCACAACACCATTTTACTTGAAAAGTTATTCCTCACCTCTACCAGAAGGTTCGTAAAAATGTAATTATTAGGCTACAAAATGCCATTCTATCCACTGTACACTTACCCACAGATATGTGGACAAGCGGAACTGGGCAAACTAAAGATTACATGATATTAACAGCCCACTGGGTTGGTGATTGGCCATCAACAGCAGGGACAGCAGCAGCATGTACCCAAGAATGACGCATTTTTCAGAGGCAGGCTACTCTGTAAATCATCTGCTTCACTAAGAGGCATATTATTATTATTATTATTATTATCGTAGATTTGTAAGGCACCACAGTGCTCCACAGCGCCGTACAGTAGGGAAGACAAGGAAATTCATAAAACAAGACATACGTAAAACAAGAACAGACAAGGCAGACAAAATAATTGGAGACATGAAAACAAAGTGTATGGAGGACCCTGCTCATTAGAGAGCTTACATTCTAAAGGGAAGAGGGCACAGCTGAAACAAGAGGAGCGAGTGTGGCTCAGAGTGGAGATTGGGATAGTTGAGAGGGTGCATTAGCGTGAATAGTGTTAAGATGGATAAGGTCACCTCTAAAAAAGAGATGCGTTTTCAAAGAGCATCTAAAGATTTGAAGGCTGTGGAAAAGTCTGATTGAGCGAGGTAGGGAATTCCATAAGTGGGGAGCAGCAGAGGTGAGAGGTGGTTATCAGAGACAAAACAAGGCGCAGGTCAGATTTAATACTGCCGGCAACCTGTTTGAAAAGCTAAGGTATGTCATTGCAACATGGCTTATCCTGCTTGGACTCTCATGAGAGTATGTGCTTTCTGATAACGCTACGCACCAATATTGTTAAAGCATTACATCGGGGGAAGCGGGGGAAATTCCATCACATTCCCTGTTTTGCTCACACAATCAACTTAGTGGTACAGAACTTTTTAAAAAATGACAATGACAAGCAGAAGATGCTGTCTGTGTCCCGAAATGGAGCAATGGAGTTCTCCTCTTTTTGTGTTACCTATATAACACAATACAATGTGACTGCAGATTTAGAAGACCAAGCCTGCCAGCCCTATTATTTCTATTTCAGCAATGACAATTGGCAATGGAGCTCTCCTCTTTGTGTGTTACCTATATAACACAGTACAATGTGACTGCAGATTTAGAAGACCAAGCCTGCCAGACCTATTATGTTTATTTCAGAAATGACAATTAGCAATAGAGCAATGCAGCTCTCCTGAATGTCACTGGAGACTTTGAAGAACACTGCTACCCATCCTCTTTCTTTTCTACCTATGCCCAACTGCAGTAGAGACTGCCAAGAACTGTGCTACCCCTTCTGTGTCTCTCTGTGAAATGGCGCTGAATCACAGTGGAAGGCGGTACTTATAGAATCCAAAACTCGCGAGATCCCAGATCCAATGATGTAACAATGACGTTTTGCCTCATTTTCAATTCCAAGGGTGCGCAAATGTACCGAGGCAGCTCGGCTCGGTACTTGGATCTCTTAAGTTCAGGGGGTAAATGTATGAACCTCAGGATTCTTCAACTCCGGCGAGTTCAGCGTCTTCAGCGCTTAAATTTAAAGCGGCGCTGCCTTGTAAGGGAGACTTCCCTTTACAAGGCAGCGCCGCTTTAAATTTAAGCGCTGAAGACGCTGAACTCGCCAAAGTTGAAAAATCCGGAAGTTCATACATTTACTCCCAGGTGTGTTCAGTTTTCGGGTAACCGAGCCTGAGCATCTCTACTATTTTTATTTTTAAGAATCCACTTTTAACTTCCATGGAATCCAAATGCAAACAATTCTTCATATTTTGCAAGAGACACTGATGAAGGCCATTGTAAATTTTTGTAGAAATGGATGAGATAAGGAATAAAAAGCTATTTAGTTGTGGAAACTGAATTTGTTAATATTGTGACCAGGAATCTTAAAATGTAGCCCAGTAAGAACCTCGGATAAATTTGTAATTTTCTGTGCAATAATGGAGGTGATTCACCCATTAATGTCCAGAGTAAAGTTTCACATTTCCTTATGCATCATTGTTATCAGCAATATATATATATATATTTTATTAATGACTATTGCACATACATTATCTATTTTTGCCATAAACAGAACATTCTTTTGGTAGTTATTCTAGTGTGAAAACAGAGTGTCCCAATTACGATACTTCACTAGTGCAGAGAATTGCTAACTCTAACTGATCTGAATATGAGTCCGATGTTCAGAGCATGAGTGCTTGTCCTGAGAGATATACTTTGAGGATGTAATTATCTGTACTCTAATTGCAGATAAGAATAAGTTGTGAGACAGTCGGAATTTGAGGGTGTGGGAGTGCACCAGCATGCATGCTATGAGTCAGGAAGGAAAGGAAATTTATCAAGCCTCAACAGGATCAAGCAGTTGTTACAAGTGGACTTCGGGGGGGAAACCGAGATGAGTTATCTAATGCTGCAGTTCATATGACAAGAAACAGAAAGAAAGGCAGAGAGTGACAGTATCAGAGCATGACTGCCAGCTCTTGAGCCATGTTGTGCATCCCAAGTGTTGAGCAAAATAATTGTATTGCAAAAGAATGTGATGCAACAACGTGATTTGTGCTGATAAGTGCTCATAAGCTAAAATGAAGGATACTGTACATAAATCTTTATAACTTATTTATCAAACCAAGATGACTTGGTAACCACACTTTTCATCACTTTATTAGATACAATTTTCTAGTAATTGGTAGGACCCCCCTATACCCCCAGAATAGCATGGATTCAAAAAGGTGCTGGTCCATGCTGATATAATAGCATCAAGCAGTTCCTGCAGATTTGTCGGCTGCACATTCATACTGCAAATATCCTGTTCTGCCACATCCAAAAGGTTCTCTACTGTACAGAACTACTAAGGGGCAGACAGACTTAGGAAATGTACAGTAAAGGCTCACCAAGAGCGTGCTAAGGCAGATGCGGCCAATTCAAGCTCAGGGTATCTCTTGAGCAGCCTCGGACTGGCCCGCCGGACAGCCGGTCAATCCACCGGTAGGCCCAGCGGGGTTGAAGCTCCGCCCCCTCCGTTGTTAGGGCGGAGCTTGATGTTGAACTTTGTTTAGATGGCGGCGGCGGTCACATCTCCTGTAACCACACTACCGCGCAGATGCAGAGAGCCCAGGCGCGGTAGTGTGTTTTTCAGCAGTTTGAGCAGGGGAGGAGGACGTCCTGATATCAACATACTGATCCAAGGTCAGTTTGGTCATCATAGGTTCATGCAACACTGGACGCAATAGACCACGCCCCCTCTGACGCTGCAGAGTTTCCCCGGGTTATCTGAAGCCCAGCCAGTTTGATCGTGGCTGGGATACAGAAGCTGGATACTGCCGTTTGATCGAGGAAACATATGGACTGAAAGATACCTTTTTAACATACAAAATGTGAGTGTTTTTAACCCCATGTTTTAACTTAATAAATAGAGAACGTAAAACACCATGAGATCTTTCTCTGTTCTCTCCCTGGTCTCCCATATGTGCACTCTGGTGAGGAGAAGAAACAGGTTTAGAGGGGAGTAAAAGTACATCATGGTGGTGCTTTTTGAAGCAAGAGGACACATTATTCAAATACTGTATGGAATAGAAAAGGTCACATTGATGTAAGTTTACCATCTGGGACATCGGTATAGGTGGAACTAGAAGACCAACATCCTTTAATGACTTTGGGACCGTTTTCCCCTTGACTTATTCATTGACCCAATCCTTGTGTTTCTTTACCCTTCCCCCATTTGCGCCCGTCCTTTGATATTTATATTCTCTTTCATACAACACTGGCAGCATACCAGCATATATGGAATAAATGTGACAGGCTTTGGATGGGCTGTATTCTGTTCATTTTTTTGTTTTTTAAAATTTCCCTTCTCAACAAGCATTCATTGGTGAAGTACGCAACCGTAGTAGCACTGATGCTGTGTGTATGGTCTTTGACGAGTGGCATATTCTGTAAGAGTCCTTAAAAAATAATTATAACAAAGAGTCATTTTAATAATCAGACTGTGTATACAAGATCTGGCAAATGAAGGGTGCTTTTCATGTAGTCTAGTATTCCAATTGCATCCAGTTGAAAATATAATCATTCAGGGTTGTATAATATGTTGGTCTATATTGTATGTTAGTGTAGAAAGGCACATGCATAGGAGAACATAATTATATTTATATATTTTTCCTTTTGCCTATTGTGCATTCTTTTTGATGGTTGTCCTGTTTAGAATTTAGGGGTGATATAGTGAAAGTATTATAGGCATATATCAACCGTATTTAAAATGAAATTAGATGGATTTCACTGAGATTAGTTGAGAATTACAATCACTTGTTTTTTTATGAATTGACTTTTATTCCAGGACATGTCACAGCAACAACAGGTTGGTAACCATTGTACTAAAAAATTAATTGTGCAGTTTATGTCTTCTAATTGATGATGTTATTATTTGGTTTGTGTAGCCCTTGTAATGGCTTTTAATAAGCTCAATACATGATGGGCAATAACAACATATGAGGCGAGGGTTGGAGGTAACCAAATGATGCACTTATCATAAGTAACTGTCTTGGTGCATTAGGAGACGACAGGAGCTGGTACTGGAGTTTCTTCCAAACCACAAGTGTTTTATTAATGGGTCCCATGTAGTTCCCTACCAGTAGAATGGGCAGGGTCTAATGCAAAAGGTGCACATTTAAAATAGTGCTATAAGTTGTCCTCCATAGCCTGACCACACCCCCTTTACTGGCCACACCCACTCCTAAAGTTGGCCACACCCCAATATAGTGGGCCCCTATCACTGAATTCCCCCGGTGGGCCCTTCATGCCCCAGTCCGACACTGCTCTTGAGTACCTGTTTTTTAGTCTTATCATTAGCACCAGCTACAGGGCAGGTGTAAGTGCTGACTGATAGTAATGCCTACGAGTATGCATACACTAACTAGATAGCAGAGAACATGTATTTACAAGTAAGAAAAACTATAAACATGTAATTTATGTACAGTATGCATTAAGAATATCCTGATTTATGTATTTAACATCCAGCTCAAACATGGTTAAACCTGTTCACCTTGCTCAAATTTTCGAATCCTTCAAAAGGTAGAGAATATATTGAACATTTTCAAACATTTTCAAACATTTTGAACATTATATAGCTAATTAGACAAACCGATTCAAGAGCCAATTTGAAACAAATTTAAGCATTTTTCATTTCTAATAACCTCCATTACAGGCAGCAGATACAGGTAAAAAAAAAAACCTGAGAATGCAGTAATTTGTGGTGTCGTGACATCAAGGGGTATATTTACTAAACTGCGGGTTTCAAAAAGTGGAGATGTTGGCAATAGCAACCAATCAGATTCTGGCTGTCATTTTGTAGTATGCACTAAATAAATAAAAGCTAAAATCTGATTGGTTGCTATAGACAACATCTCCACTTTTTCAAACCCACAGTTTAGTAAATATAGCCCCAAGTGTATTTATGCAAAGCAAGTCTGATAAGCTGTTACTCATTCACACATTCTGTGTTCGTGATGTACCTTCCTCCTAATATGGCAGCCTACTGCAAAGGAGTGAAAAAGAGCATAGTGGACTTTTATTTGAATAGAAACTCCAGTTATTTTGTGTACATTATTGAGATCTATAAAACACAATGATATATTAATGTCAAGGAGTGGGTTTTCTAGATATTTAAGGGATAATTCAATCCATAAGTGCAATTTCATACGTTTAATTTTAATGCAGAATATTACTTACCTGTAGCTTACCACCTTGCCTTGGTAGAGTAAGAAGCATTTCCAGATGTCTGCTCTGGTCCAGGGATGCCCTCAAACACTTCCAGATTGAGCTTTTATGATACTGGCAGTGTATTGTCCATTGACAACAAACAGCCGCCAAGACTGTGAGAGCTTTGAGAGATAGCTGTAGACATCAATTGACTTGTGCCCAGATAAATAATATTCTGCATTATTAAACTTATTTACTTCCAACTAGACCTGATCTATCTATCCCATTAGGTATTGGAGTACTGTCTATGACACTTCAAGTATCAGTTGTTATATATACAGTAGATGTGACAGAATGTGGAATGGAGAAAACAAACAGCCATTATATGTCTGAGAGCTCAATGGATCGAAATATTGATCAAGGTTCTTTAGCAGGCAGCAGAGATTAATGAACAAATTAGTAAAGAAATGAGTCGTTAACCAAGTTAGGAAATGAGAACACTGCTGGTTTATGGGAATGCTTAAGACACATTGCACAAAGCTATATAGTAAAAATATATGTAATGCCAAAATACACGTTATTTAATGTTACCTTGTTTAAGGTTTATTTTTCAAAGGTTACAAGGTTTAATTCCCATTAAATAAGCAGTTAAACAATGGTTTTTATTATAAAAAAAAGTAAAATTGGATAGAAAAGGGGGGGAGGGATTACAGGGGGTAGGGGGTACAGTTCACACATATCAATAGCAGTATTACAATGTACAAAGGTAAATACTAGTGAGAAAATTACCACAATCATAATAAAAAGTAAAGACCTATTGTGAAAGGGTCTCAGGAATGTTCTGGGAGCTGCATGAAATAGGATGTTTAGATATTTATTCAGACCAAGTGAACAATTTTATGTGTGAGGATGATGCTGAAGAAGTGTATGGGACCCCAAGTGTTTCATTTTCAAAACTGAGTTGAACTTCGCAGATGACTTTAGAGAGAGGGAGGATGATCCATGCCTGAGAAATCACAGCCCGAGTTGCAATGAAAATATGTTCTATGACATAGCGGTCACCCGAGGAAATTGAGGGGATAAAAGGAGTAGGAGAGCGACATCTGGAGCTATGGGCATAATGTTCTGGGTGAGTGTCGCTATTAAAGTAAATACTGCGATCCACAGGGGATGGACCCCAGGGCATTCCTAAAATATGTGAAATACGTCACCCACCGTGCCACACTTACACCAGCTATTCTTAGATTGTGCAGACCAAATATTGTGTTTAGCCGGGATTAAGTATAGTCTGTATAGTCTGTGGAGTAGTTTAAACATCATCTCCATATGGTTTAGGCACTGTGACATGCAGTGTGCAGTCTGATAGACGACATCCCATTGGGTCAGATCCAGGACTGTCCGATATCCCATTCCCACAGAAGCTGAGAGAGGGTCTTCGAGAGTTCAGCTCCAGCTGTAAGGTATGTAAACCAAAGGGAGATGGCAGCCCTGTTCGTCCCAGTCATTTGTTAAGAAAAGAGGAGGGGAGGAGAGTTTTGCATGGGTATGTGTTGTGAGCATACAGAAAAGAGACAGTGACGGACCTGCTGATATTTGAAAAAGTCATTCTTTGGAATATTGAAACAATCCTGTAATTGGGTAAAAGATATAATGTTCTAGTCAATGTAATGGACCTTGATGGAGGTAATGCCCCTGGCAAATCACAGAGAGAGGTTAAGGTCGGGAATACGCTTAGCTAGCGCAGGAAAGGAAAGGTTGGAAAGGGTAACCTTATTAATTACCTTTAATTGCATTTTGTCCCAAACCAACAAAACGTCTTTCGTGAGTTTAGGGATGTCTGAGTAGACTGGACACCACTGTTTAGGAACCCATAGTAGGTCGGCCAGCAGGAATGCACAGTTAAGGTTTCTACCCAGGTCTACCCAGGGTTTACATAGAGCAGATAGGGCCCAGCCCCACAGTTGGACCAACATGGCTGCCTTCTGATTTCTAAGTAGATCAGGAAGGGCTAAACCACATGCTCTTTTCGATCGGGTTATAACAAAATGGGCCAGTCATGGAGGTTTGCCCTTCCACACTTATGTGGTGAGTAGAGATCGGAGTTTATCCATATATATTTTGGGGAGTAGAAAAGGGAGTGTGCAAAATAGGTATATCATTTTGGGAAACGCAGACATCTTAAATTGAGCTATTCTACCCAGCCAGGAGACCTCATGACACTGACAAGACTTAGCAAGATTGGGCAAATAAAGCAATAAATGAGGTATAATTAGCATCAAGCAAAGATTCTATGGTAGGTGTGATGATTATCCCGAGATTTGGCAGTGAGGAGGTCTTCTATGTATATTGAAAGTCTGACTTCAATTGTGCGAGACAAGCATCTAAAATATTGATGGGTATGTTACAATAGCGAGTCCTGGTCCCAAGCATCCAGAAGCAATTTTCTGGAAAAGGTCTTTAACAAGATCAAGCAATTTGGAGTTAGAGACTGACAACGGAATATCTCATATTTTAAGGTTGTTCTGCCGGGAGCAGTCCTCAGTATCGGCCAGTTTGAAATTATTAGGTCGTTATTCAGTTTTAAATGAGGCCAGCTTCAACTGCATCATTTTGAAAAGTGAGTGGGCCATCAAGGTCAGCATGTGAGAGTAAATCAGCAGAAGGTTTAGACTCAGAAAGGAATGTAGATGGGCCACCTCTAACGTCATTGGGCTTATTGTTTTTAGCTGAAGCCCCTGTGGAGGATGAAGTCTGTGGTTTAAAAAATTGAACCACCAAAGCTGGTGCAGGAGTTTTATTCCTTTTGGGCACCATTGCAGCTTTGAAGCAAGGACAGAGGTATCGATGGCCTGGAGGTCACGGAAGAAACATATAGGAGTCAGCTCGGTAAGAGACGGCGGGTATGGTAGCAGTTGTAAAGATAGCTGAATTTAAATGAGGTCATGAGGGCATGGGTGGAGGGCTCCACATAAGGCCAGACTCTATGCATCTCAGTGGAGAGCAAATACCACAGGTGTGATGAAGAACAAGCACTTCAGGTGTCCTTGCAGTGAAAAGGCTGAAAAGGGGTTCAGCAGCCAAGCGTGAGACACAGTCTGGTTCCACATGGACCCAAATATATTTTCATAGGCTGGAGTATGTGTTTCATGCAGACTAAGCATATGCTGAAGGCAAGGCCTCTGTATAGCAGGAGCCCCACACGAAGAAGGGGCTGCAGGGAAATTCCTGCACCTACCCTGGTCTGGCGTTTGGGGTCCAGTAGTGTGGCAAGGGTTTCCTCCTGTGCCTGAATAAGCTCTGTTACTGGTGGATCGAGGCGTCTCCCCTGAGCCAAAACTTCCGGCCTTCACAGCTCCCGACCAGAAGTGGCTGCCCACAGTCCACTCGCACAATTGGATCAGCGGCAAGCAGTGTAGCAGTCATCGGGAGGTATGACCAGACTGGAGGGGTTTTTCAGGTGTCTCATTGATGTAAGTCCTGGGGGGGTGTATGGGAACACAGTGATCCAGCAGCAGTCGGGAACTGAGGCCCCCCTGCCTCAGTTCCCAGCTGCTGCTGGATCGCTGTGTTCCCATACACCCCCCCCCGGACTTACATCAAAGGGACACCTGGAAAAGAGTGGTGCGACCTACCGCTGAGCCCCCCTGCTCAGCGACAGGTAGCACCACTCTGAGCAATGATCCCAACGATGCAGGGGTTGTTCAGACAACACGGCGGGTTGGAAGTATATGTATACTGGCCCTAGAAAATGTCTCTTTAGGGTTTCAAATTACAGAGCTCCAGTCCCGCATGTCTGACCAAGATGGCATATAGGCCATGCCTCTGCAGTAAAACTTTTGAGCTTTCTTTACCTTGTGTTTAGAACCTTGAATTGGAACTGGGATTTTGGGAACAAATATGCCTTAGACAAGTTCATCTTCCAAATCAGTAAATACATTGCAACATTAAATAAATATTGTGGAAAATTAAATATTTTCTTCTAATGTACACAACGGGCCTGAGTCATTAAGGTGAGCAAAGCATAGAAATGGAGTAATTTTGCACCTAGGGCTAGGCATAACCATGTTGCATTGGAGGGGTAAATTTAAAATGTGGGGCCAAATTTATAGTTGGGGTAGGGCATGTCCTGGATCAACTTTTAATGTCAGTGTAAAAATTAAGCTATCTAGTATTTGTGTGCTAGATGAAAAACAGCCAGTATTTAACTTATGTGCAAAATAATAAATGAATTTGCACATGGTTTATACCGAAGAACATTTACTCCTTTTTTTGCCTTACTTTCCTTAATGACTCAGGCCCAACATGTTTAAATGTTATTTTTTTTATTTTATTGATCCTTAAGTGAACCATTTTGTGAATTGAAAATTGTACAGGTGCCTCTGAATTGATGTTTTTATGTATAATAGATTAACTTTAATCACCCCTTACATAATAATAGGATAACATTTCAATATATGAAGGAAGAGGTAGACTTTCGTGTGAGACTATTAGGTTGTTATTCAGTTTTAAATGAGGCCAGCATCAACTGCACCATTTTGACAGTGAGTGGGCCATCAAGGTCAGCATGTGAGAGTAAATCAGAAGAAGGTGTAGACTCAGAAAGGGATGTAGATGGGCCACCTCTAACATCATTGGGCTTATTGTTTTTAGCTGAAGCCCCTGTGGAGGATGAAGGTTGTGGTTTAAAAAATTGAACCACCAAAGCTGGTGCCGGAGTTTTATTCTGTTTGGGCCCCATTGCAGCTTTGAGGCAAGGACAGAGGTATCGATGGCCCAGAGGTCCTGGAAGAAACATATGGAAGTTGGCTCGCCCTAGCAATTGGAGTGAGATCAGCTTTCTTTGTTGTTTATTCAGAATTGGTGGTAGTGATACAATGTCAATAATCAGATAATCTATCTATAGGTATGCTATAACAAAACCTGTCCTTGTGCTTGTTATAGAGAGGATTCCATCTCTGATGCTGACTGCTAATTTGGATACATGCATGTGATGTAAGGCTGTTCTCTGATGCAACATAGTGTATTAGTGTTGTTTTAGTATATATCTGTTTCGTCTGATATTGACTAGGCTTGTTCTTGTTTCCCTGAGCCCGGCTTGTTAAATATTTCTGAACAATTTCTTCCTGCCCCAACCTTAACCTGTATACTATGATTTCTGTGTTGTGCTTCTATCTAATCCGCTGTTGCTTAGTGAGGATAGTTCTGGGGGCTGCAACCTGTCAGATCCCTGCAGTGAAGTACATCACACCCTTCGGGGGTCCTTGATGAGAACTAGAACTCCCATTAAATTCCACTGATCAGACCTAGTCAGTGCCAACTGCAAGTAGCACAGTTTGTTCATATCCCTTTCTTTTTGAACTACTGTGATCTTCTATTATCCCCAAAAATATTATCAAAACATTACAGAGAGTTATGTTTTGGCTACAAAAATTTGGATTTGATCATTGATTCTGTTTTTGAATGTGAATGATACAGACTTTTTATTTATCACAAAAGAAATGTAGTCTTTGTTAAAACAGCAATCTCATGATAAAATTGTTTTTTAATGTTTTTTTTACATAAATAACTGTGGCAGGTTACTTTCTAATTACAATTTCCTTGGTTTGTTTATTCAGGCTGTTTTTAATGGCTTATAATTCTGCAGAGTTTGACATACTGAGAGCTGTGAGTCTACGTGTATGTGATTGATAGCTACTGGTCTCTACTCCAGACAGATTTTGAAAAGGAGATAAGGTTTTGTAGGTGGATAGCTAAGAGAAATAACTATTTGATACATGCTTAATAGTTGTTTAACGTTCAAAGAAAAAACCTATGTGGGATTGTTGCTTTAACTATATTTTAACTTAATTTGTAATTTTATCAAATATTAAATATTTTTCAATATCCACATATGTAACATATAGCCAGGCATGGTCGAATAAAAACATACAGCCAGGTCCAATCTACCAAAACTACAATAAGCTTTGGGCTCTATGAAGAATATAGGAGCAGAACTGACGTCTGTCATCTTTGTTGTGGAGGAGGATGTTGCTGTACAGAGGAGGGGAGGGAGCAGTGCACACACTGTATGGTAATGATACATTTCTTTACCAGGCATGCACACTGCAGCCCTCGCAGACAGCAAGGTGATTGAAAGAAGTCAAATATGAAGGAAATAGTGGAAATGTACTATTCTTTTCACCATATTTGCCTTAATGCATAGGCCCCTTTGTTTTGAAGCTGATACCCAGCAAGTAATGACTATTTTCTAGTTCCATGAGTTCTATATACTGTACCACATTATACTATACTGCATCAGTGGCAATGATATTATAACCAGCATATTATAACCAGCAATACTCAACATATCACATACAGAGGTGTTCAGCATATAAAAAAATTAAACTATTATAGTTAGCACTGCAATATAATAAAGCCAGAAACTTGTAGCCCGTCTTTTTAGGAGAATCATGATTTTTTTCACTTGGTGGCACTTATATTAAGCCATACTAGTACTAATACTAGTAAGTTATATTATATTAAAGTTAAGATATTTCAAACTGGCTTCAATATAGGAAACTTCAGATAGTTCCGTCTAGTGTGTTTAGACCTTATAGTAGTTATCCATAATTAGTGCTTCACATTTCCTTGACAGATTATAACTATATTACTGTATTGTGAGAGCCGGGACCAGTTTTGCTAGGTTGCATTCCCAGTTGGGGGGGGTGATGCCTTAGTGACATCATTGGGCAACACTCCAATCACACGACGACCAGCCATAGCTCTGCCCCCGGTATCCTGCCGGGCTTTTCAAACAGGGGAAGGAGTGAGAACAAAGGAGCAGACTTTTGTGAGACACACGGAGAGACACAGAAGCATCCCTGAAGGAACAGCAACCCACAGAGGATACCCCAGAACAGAAGTGTTTTCCTTCAGAGTAAGGGAAAAACAGCAGCGAAGGAGTGACCCACTAGCAACAGCCACAAGAGAAAGAAGAACACTGTACAGCCGGTCCACAAGGGAGAGCAGCTGCGGAAGGACTCTCAGTGACCAGGAAGAAACGGATAAGTGTTCTTTTCTGTGTGTGTGCCCCAGCATAGTTTCAGGCCTACCCCCCAGCTCCCATCCCTGGCCTCTTAACCCTTAGACCGGCCATCCCTATGTTCCTCTCCCTTAAGTTTAGTCCTAGGCCACAGTCAATGCTCAGAGACCTGATTCAGAGCCACTGCTCACAGGCCTGATTCACAGCCACTGCCCACAAGACTGATTCCCAGTCACATGCCTGATTCACAACCACAGGCCAGAGCCACTGCCCACAGGCCTGATTCACAGTCACAGGCCTGAATCACAGCCACTGCCCACAGGCCTGATTCATAGTCACAGGCCACAGCCCCTTGGCCTCCCTAGGTCCCTTGACCTGTACCCCCAGGAACACCTTAGTAGGCCACCTCTAGCCTAACGCCCATATTGAGTGTGTTTTGTTGTATTGCCTAGTATTTATACACTCTATTGTAACTGCATACTGTACCCTCTGCCTCTATCCCTATTATCCTCTTGGTTGTATCTTTGCTGTGCTGTGTATCTCTTGTTGCGGATTGTGCATTCCAGATAGTTGTCAGGGTTTGGTGCGTGACCGAGTTTAGAAATGTAGCAGCAGTTAGAATAGGGACAGCCTAGGTAGGTAGTCTGTGTTCTGTTAATAGGCATCAGTCAGCAGACAAGGGCACTGTAAGACCCCAGCCAGTGAGAACCCCCTGGAGTAGCATGGACAGAGGGAGTCACCGTAGTGGACCAGCTTTCATGAATATAAACTGGTAAGGGCTGTTCCCCGTGGTGCACTCACCTTGCGGAACTGTCCTTCCCGCCTTTCACCCCACCCCTTTACAGCAAAATGAGTGCCCGGTATGCGAGACAAGGGGCTCTCTCCCCTTTGCATTTGGGTACTCTGATATCCCCCTCTTACGTGCAGACGCCGTTGAGGAAAAGGGAGACTCTACCGAGGATGACCAGAGACCGACGCGGTATGTAGTGTAAGTGTGAGTTCCTTCCCGTCCCAGGCCCCCATTCATAACCCCACCTTACATCTTGGTGTAGCTAGCAGGATGGAGCCCGTACAGAACGCCCAAAAAGCAAACAACCAGAGCAACAGGACCAGCCCATCACAGGTCCACGCACCTGATCGATCCCCTGTCTACTTCCCAGCAAGAATGTTCTTGGCTCAGTTGTCGAAGTTTTATGTGCATAATATAATGCTGTCCGATTGGCGAGAGAGAGTCAGCGGAGCAGCCCACCTTTATCAGGTAACTGGAGAGCTGCAGACAGATCTCGCACTGCAAGCCCTGGAGGGAGACACTCGTCGGTCGGTTCTGTTGGCCTCGGAACTGGAGCGAGCAACCCTGGAGGGTGTCTTCTAGATTGTGAAAGACACCTATGGAACGGTCGTGTCAGTGTTGACAGTTCGGTCGAGGTTCTTCGCCCAGGTACAGCAGGATGACGAGACCATCCCACAGTTTGCCAACGCCCTGCAAGAGCTGCAATGAAGGGACCTTAATTCTGTCAGGCCCTGGGTGATTCTGACCGAATCTTGTGACAGCAATTCAGCATGGGCCTCTGCAACGTGGCCCTGAGTCAGGTGATGCTGAACAAGGTGAGACGCAGACGTTCAGGAGGATTATGACGGAAACCATCGCAGGGAATCGAGAAGACCATGTGGATCGATAAACTATTGCCCAGCATTGGCACCGTGATCCAGCTAGGGACACCAGAGAAGAGTCACACCCACTGGAGAGCTGGGATGTGATTGCAGTCATGCAGGGGCAAACGGAAGAAATGCAGAAAGAGCTGGTGTCCCATCGGGATCGGGAACGGAGGAGCAGTGATGGTGGCCCTCGTAGTCGAAGCTCCAAGGAGGCGTACTGCTGAAGGTGTGGGAAACTGGGCCACTTCACCCGGCACTGCCAGGCACGAGCCCCACAGAAGATTTTAAACTAGAGTCCCTCGGGGTCACGGGACAACCCGCGTTGAAGGGGGGGAAGTGTCGTGCATCGTCAACTCGGCTGAGTTCATTGGAGAATGTCCCATTGTGGTAGGGAAATTTGAGGGTATGAGTCAATGGTGCCTACTAGATACTGGATCACAGGTCACCACCATGTTGAAACAGTGCTTCCGGAAACACTATGCTCATCTGCAGGCGCCACAGACGGAGACCTGGGTGACTCTGAGAGCGGTGAACAACCTTCCCATTCCAGTGGTCGAAAGGGTGTGGATGGATGTGGAGCTCTGCGGACACTCCCTGGGAAAAAAGGGCATTGTGGTCATTGGCGGCTCTGATCTCAACCATGGACCAGTCATCATGGGGATGAACAGCCTGGACAGACTATTGGACCATGAGAAAGGCCCCCACTACTGGAGGAAATTGGCGGTCCAAAAGCCAATACAACAGGTGCTTCAGCGTGTGGTTCAGTGTTGTGGAGCAAACCCCACCATGGTGCCAGGACCCCTTGAGTTGATTAGGACCAACCACAAGCAGAAATTAATGGTGCCCGCCCGGCGGTAGGTTGTAGCACACCTGGAGGTCTGCACCTACCAAAAACTGGAAGGAATGGAAGTGATGGTGGAGCCCGCCGATACAGTGGAGAGCGACGGTGGGCCTCTGGTAGCTCGCACATTGGCGGTTGTCACCTACGGTAGGATGCCAATCCGGCTGTGCAATGTGGGGGACCAGCCACAGATAGTGCCAGCCGGTGTTGTTCTGGCACAAATAGTTGAGGTGACGATCGCTACGCTCAGGGTAAATTGGCGTGTGATGCTGCAACCAGATCCCAAGGACCCATGGATTCTGTCAATTAAGGTGGACGAAGAAGAGCGTCCCACCGAGGAGTGGAACGGTCGGTTGTTCCGGGAACAAATGCAGGTGGCTGTAGAGTGGCTCAGCGCTGCGGATGTGGAAAAGGTGGAGCAGCTGTTGTGGAGAAGGCAGCTGGCTTTCTCGCGACACAAAGAGGAGTTTGGATGCACCACCAACCTAGAGCATGAGATCCACACAGGAGATGCTGCACCTATTAGGGAACGGTACCGGCAAATTCCTCCTAAACTCTATCAGGAGGTGAAGAACATTTTAAAACAGATTTTGGACAACCAGGTGGTTGCAGAGAGTAGGAGTCTGTGGTTCGTCCCAATCATGCTAGTGCGCAAGAAGGACGGAACTTTGCGCTTCTGCGTGGATTATTGCTGCCTCAACAGCTGCACAGTACGGAATGTGTACCTGTTACCCCGCATTGAAGAGTCCATGGTGGCCCTCAGCCGTGCTCGGTACTTCTCTACTTTGGATTTGGCGAGTGGGTATTGAAAAATCCATGTCGCGGAAAAGGATCAAGAGAAGACGGCATTCATAATGCCCATTGGTCTGTTCGAATTCCTTTGAATGCCTTTCAGACTCACCAATGCACCTGCCACCTTCGAACAGATAATGGAGCGATGCTTGGGCGATCTTAACTTTAATGCCATCTTGATTTACCTCGATGACATCATTGTGTTTGCCCTGTCCCTGGAGGAACACCTGGTGCACCTGGATCTGGTTTTACAGCAGCTAGAGGGGTTTGGTCTGAAACTGAAGCCAAAGAAGTGTCACCTCCTAAAGTCCAGCTTAGAGTACTTGGGCCACCTCGTTTCTGGGGAAGGAGTGCAGCCTACCACAGGCAAGGTAACAGCGGTCCAAGACTGGAAATCATCCACTACCATCACGGAGTTGCGGGCCTTCCTTGGACAAGTGGACCACTGTCGGCGGTTCATCAAAAGTTTCGCCACCATAGTGGGACCATTACATGAACTACTCAGAGGAGCCACAGCAGGAGCAAAGAACCAAACCGTCGCATGGGGTGCCCTCAAGAGGTAGCATTCAGCCAACTGAAAGAGGAGTTGGTAAAGGCCCCAGTGTTGGCTTATGCTGACTTTGAGAAAACGTTTGTTCTCTACACAGATGGAGGCCTCCGTGGACTAGGGGCCGTCCTTGCCTAAGTGCAAGAGGGGGGGAGAGGGTGATCGCCTATGTCAGCAGAAGATTACAGGAGTCTGAACGGATCCCAGAGAACTACAGTTTCTTCATGTTGGAGCTGTTGGCGGTGGTCTGGGCTTTGACAGAGAAATTTGCAGCATACTTCACAGGGGCCATGTTCGAGATTGTCACCGACAACAACCACCTAGCCTATCTGGAAAACGCTAATCTGGGAGCCTTGAAGCAATGGTGGGTGGCGAGATTGGTCAAATACCAATACAAGATTCGCTACCATCCCGGTAAGCAGAATGGAAATGCTGATGCCCTTTCCCATTTCCCAGTGGAGGCCCCAGTGAGGTGCGGGACGAAAAACAGGAGGAGCTTGAGATTCCAGTTCTCGCCCGAGTAAAACCCATGCCTCATACCCATCCGGAGAAGGCTGCCAGTATCTTATCACTGCAGAAACCAGGATGTGACACAACCCATTTGGATCAAGTAGGGAGGATTTTCACAAGGGTCATGCAGGACTGGCAATCTCATACCAGTTTACAGAAGTGCCCAAAAGGTCATTTAAAGTCAGTTTTTATAGATGTTTATTATATGACTAAGGATCTTTAATTTCAGACATTCATATACATAACCATGGAAGTAAAGCTTTTTTGACATTGGAGGAGCTTCAACTCATTGAACTGGAACCACAGATGCCCAATTACAAGTGACCAAATCCTTCTGAGTGTTTGAATACAGAGTGCCCAGCACAGAAATCTTGACAAGACTAATGTTGTGAGTTATTTGAACATCCCATTTAATGCTGGCTAGTTCACCACTAGAGAGGAAAACAAAATTATTATCAGTACACTTAAAATGACCTACAAAGGCCATATGTTAAATATTGGCAGAAATTGATTGTTCAATAGTTGAGTATGCTCTGTGTCTCTTGCAGTGGTCTGATGTGCTCACTCCTGATGCTAGGCCTCTCCAGTTTGTACTGTTTTATAGTCTGGACTACATTACTGTGTCTGAACAACACATTATTTTGCTGTACTGCTCTCTATGTGCTTATCTGATTACCCGGTAGTGACCAGGCTTGTGCCATTAGCAGCACACAGGGTACTCACAGCAACATTACCCACAGTCCATGACACTGACAGGACACATTATTGTTTTATTATTATTATTATCCTTTATTTTTAGGCGCCACAAGAGTTCCGTAGCGCCGTACAATGCACAAACAGTAGACAGTACAGGGTATAACATTACTGAACAGTAAACAAAAAATACTGACACTTCAGGAGCTCCAAGCAGGCTAATGCAGTAAAGACGGAGCAGAAGAGCAGGTAAGGACATAAGAGGGAAGAGGGCCCTGCTCAATAAGCTTACATCCTAAGGGAGGGTGAACAAAACTCAGGTACAAAGGGAGTGAGTTGACGTATGACGTATGACGTTTTATAGTTAGAAGTCTCCAATTTAATGATTTCTACAGATTTGGCAAAGATTTTAACCTGCTTATATGCTGTAGATGAGCACAATAGTTGATTTATACAGTAGAATAGGCTGCTTGCATGGGTGAAAACTTTCAGTAATATAATCTTCGAGTTCTGCTTTTGCTTCACCATTCTGCTCTCAATTTGTTAATTTACATTTTTCAGAATTTATAGTCTATGAACAAGGCTGAGAAGACAACCAACAATTCACATTGCTGTATGGTTGGGATAGGACTGGGAACTTTTAAGGCCAAATTGTGCCAGAAGTTTGAAAATGTTTTCCATCTCCACCTGTTTGAGTGAATGAGGCTAGACCATAACACATATTTTTTTGTCTCTATTAATACACGTCAGGATTGATCATTGCTTTTCTTTTTGCTGACATTATGTGACTTAGCATTGTGTGGTGCCCATGTGTTTTTTTTTGTTTTTTTTTCATTTAGCAGGAGTCATTGACAAATGAAACTTGTAACAATTTGTAGTGTAACTGCTCATCATGTTCACCCTATACCTGAAGAGTCCATAATCATCTTCTACAACCTCAAAACAATTAGATAAAGCTAGGGAGTACAGCTGGTTACAATTTCCTTGCATCATATACCATTAGTATCCATAATACCATTATCATATTCATTATTTATGTTTTCTGACAGATATTTGAGGTACACTTGACTTCATAATCTGAGTTCAAAAGTCATTCCTTGAGTTATATGTGGAGGTATGTAACTCAATTGATGGCAATATAACATGGTCATTTTGCCAATCTTCCTAATTTCGTAACTTCCAAAGGCTAAAAAACTGCTTACTGGACATTTAAAGAAAGACGGGAAAATTATATGGTGAAATTGCACCCTCACATTATATATCTACTATGATTTTGTCTTTAAAAAGCAAAATAATGAGTGAACAATGATTGTACAATGTATCAACTAATGACACATCTCAGAGTATTCATCAGTTGTCACTCATCAGTTATCAGGACTTTATATATTCACTGGCTGCATTCCAAAATCATTTACCTGCAAGTTGACAATGTGGCTTTAGTGAGATACCTTTGTAATACCCCCTACCCCCCACAAGGTATAACCTGTAAGAAGTTGGAACTCTTGTATCTGTTATATATACCTGTTGGCTGTGAAGGGAAATAACTTTATATTTGTCTTTGTATAGGCACTTCTAGTTATATTTGAAATAATTCTATATCAGAGCAGTTTCCTGATTTGTGTCATACACAGACCATCATCATCATCATTCATCATCATCATTTATTTATATAGCGCCAACATATTCCGTAGCGCTTTACAATTGGGGACAAACGTAATAAACTAATAGACAAACTGGGTAAAACAGACAAAGAGGTGAGAAGGCCCTGCTCGCAAGCTTACAATCTATGGGACAATGGGAGATTGACACATGAGGTTAAGTATACATTTTGCATCTTGGCCCAGCCAGACTGCAAAGGTAGGGTGACTCATAAGCTAAATGATCCTGTCACACAACAATGTTGGTCCGGGGGTAGTTGTCTTGTGTGAAATTGTGTAACAGGCTAAAGGTAGTGAGGTTAAGATGGTGGTTGAGGAATATTATAAGCTTGTCTGAATAGGTAGGTTTTCAGAGAACGCTTGAAAGTTTGTAGAACAGAGGAGAGTCTTATTGTGCGAGGGAGAGAGTTCCATAGAGTGGGTGCAGCCCGAAAAAAGTCCTGTAACCGGGAATGGGAGGATGTAATGAGGGTGGATGAGAGACGCAGATCTTTTGCAGAACGGAGTTGCCGAGTTGGGAGATATTTTGAGACAAGAGAGGAGATGTATGTTGGTGCAGCTTTGTTGATGGCCTTGTAGGTTAGTAAAAGTATTTTATATTGGATTCGGTAGAAGACAGGCAGCCAGTGTAGAGACATACAGAGTGATTCAACAGAGGAATAGCTATTTGCAAGGAAAATCAGTCTTGCCGAAGCATGCAAAATAGATTTTAGGGGTTTGAGTCTGTTTTTGGGAAGACCAGTAAGGAGGGAATTGCAATAGTCAATGCGGGAGATGATTAGTGCATGAATTAAGGTTTTAGCAGTGTCTTGTGTGAGATATGTGCGGATTCTGGAAATGTTCTTTAGATGTATGTAACATGATTTAGATATAGAGTCAATGTGGGGAACAAAGGATAGGCGTGAATCAAGGATTACACCTAGGCAGCGAGCTTGTGGGGTGGGATTTATGGTCATGTTATCAACAGAGATAGAAATGTCAGGTATGCTCTTGTTGGCGGGTGGGAATATTATTAACTCTGTTTTAGAAGGATTAAGTTTGAGTTGACGAGAGGACATCCAAGATGAAATGGCAGAAAGACAGTCAGTTACACGGGACAACACAGATGTCGAGATATCAGGAGAGGATAGATAGATTTGGGTATCATCCGCATAGAGATGATACTGAAAGCCAAAGGAACTTATTAGATTTCCAAGAGAAGCGGTATAGATAGAGAACAGCAGAGGACCTAGCACCGAGCCTTGTGGTACTCCAACTGATAGGGGAAGCGGAGCAGATGTGGCTCCAGAGAAATTAACAGTGAAAGAGCGATTAGAGAGGTAAGATGAGAACCAGGATAGAACTGTGTCTTGAAGACCTAGGGATTGCAGCGTTTGTATGAGAAGAGAGTGGTCAACGGTGTCAAATGCAGCCGAGAGATCCAGGAGAATTAGGAGAGAGTAATGGCGTTCAGTCTTAGCAGTGATCAGATCATTAACAACCTTGGTCAGCGCAGTCTCTGTGGAGTGTTGAGAACGAAAGCCAGACTGAAGAGGATCCAACAGGTTGTTTGCGGAAAGAAAGCGTGTGAGGCGAGTGTAGGCAAGTCTCTCTAGAAGCTTGGAGGGGCAAGGGAGCTGAGAGATGGGACGGTAATTTGAGAGAGAGTTTGGGTCGGAGTTTTGTTTTTTTAGAATAGGAGTAATCACTGCATGCTTGTATAGTGATGGAAAGATGCCAGTAGAGAGTGAGAGATTACAGATTTGAGTTAGAGGTGAAATGAGCACAGAAGACAGGGATCTACCAATTTGCGAGGGAATAGGATCAAGAGGACAGGAGGTAGAGTAGGAAGATAAGAAGAGCGTAGAAATTTCCTCTTCATTTGTGGGGTCAAATGAAGAAAGGGTGTCAGAGGGTAGTGGGAAGGAAATGAGCTGATGGCTTGTTGAGGAGGAGGATACCATTTCTAGTCTGATCTTATCAATCTTGTCCTTGAAGTAGGTAGCAAGATCCTGAGCACTGATAGTAGATGGAGGGTTCGGGGTGGGAGGATTGAGAAGATGATTAAATGTATTGAAAAGGCGTTTGGGGTTAGAAGCCTGAGCATAGATAAGAGATTGAAAGTATGTTTGTTTTGCAGTGTCCAGAGCATTTCGATAGGAGTGGTAGACAGAAGTATATGTGAAGAAGTCATTAGAGCTTCGAGATTTACGCCAGTGACGTTCTGCTTTACGGGACAGTTTTTGAAGATTTCGTGTTGCTTTGGTGTGCCACGGTTGACATCGAAGTCGACGTGTAGTATGAAGTGTCGCTGGAGCCACTTGATCAAGGGCCGTTGCTAAGGTTAGGTGAAAATGAGGTACTGCCATCTCAGGGGATGAGAATGTAGAGATAGGGGAGAGAAGGTGTTGGAGAGAGGTGGAAAATTGTTGAAGATTAATAGAATTAAGATTTCTACGAGTATGAGGAGGCTTGGTAGAGTTAGACAGTAGAGAGGTTAGAGCAGTGGGGGTGAGAGTGTAGCTGATAAGGTGATGATCCGAGAGGGGGAAGGGTGTATTAATAAAATTAGAAACTGAGCATAGTCTAGAGAAAACAAGATCAAGGCAGTGGCCATCCTTATGAGTAGATGATTCAATCCACTGGGAGAGGTCAAGTGAGGATGTTAGAGAGAGTAGTTTGGAAGCAGCTTTGGAAGGTGGGTTATGAATGGGGATGTTGAAGTCACCCATGATGATGGTGGGGATGTCTGAAGATAAGAAGTGAGGGAGCCATGCAGAGAAATCCTCAATAAATTGTTGGTGTGCTCCAGGGGGACGATAGATCACCGCAACACGTAGGGAGAATGGATTAAAAATGCGAATAGCATGTACTTCAAAAGATGTGAACGTGAGTGATGGGACATTTGGTAGAACTGTGTATGTGCACTGTGGGGAGAGAAGTAGTCCAACCCCACCTCCTTGTCTGCCTTCAGGTCTGGAGGTGTGGGTGAGATGGAGGCCACCATGTGAAAGTGCTGCAGGTGAGGCAGTGTCTGATTGCATGAGCCATGTTTCTGTTATTGCCAGACCATAGATAACAGTTTAGGTTGTTGAAGCTGGAGTGGGTCTGTCACATTACTAGCGTTTTAGCTGAACTCCAATCATGGATAGAGCTAATTGCAAACAGAATCAGTATATTGAACAAGTAGAGTGTTCAAATATATTAACAACAGTTGTTCAAATGTTAGCTGACGTGACACATAAAAAGGTAGTCAGCTGGTAGCTGGGTTGGTGCTCAAGCAGGTAGTCACTTGTAAACTGACTGCCCAGTGACCGCCCTCCACGGAGATCTGGCGCCATTTCACAGATGGAAATAATAGGGCTGGCATTGTTCTTAAAAGTCTCCAGTGACATTGTACTGTGCCATAGCTCACACAGAAACAGGAGAGGTGGCAGTGTTCAGTGCTGAACCACCTGTACCAGGTTCTTTACTAAGCCTTGTACACTGTACAGGCGGTGGATCCTTAAATTACTACCTTAACAGCTCCGATGACAGTCTGTCTCTTCAATCTGACGTCATCAGACGCTGCCGCCTTCTTCAGCTGCCGCAATTGAATCAAGTCTGATTTTCATGATGCCTGTCTTTCCAGTCAGTCGGCGATCCCGTATTCAGTGTCATCCTGCCGGTGAAAGTACTGTCATGATTTATTGATTTTATAGTACCGAACCCGCTGCACCAGTCATCATGTTGATGCTAATCCATCTACGTCATCTGCTAAAGCCTATGTTCAAGTGCATAGTGGTTTTAAGTCAGGGAAACAAAAAATTTAAAAGAAAAGCCTTTACCTTCTTAAAGAAAAAAACACCTCACTAATAAAGGTGTAGAAAATAGATTACTGTAGAAAAACATAGAAAAACATAAAATTGCCAACATGTCATTCTACCCAAAAAATTAACAAGCATACCAGCATCAGCTAGCTCCCTTCTCTCAGCTAGATCCCAGCACCTGCAATCTACAATGTCATCATCCTCACCCTCATCAGTGTGTACATCATCCTTACACAATACTAATTCATACCTGCTGGAATCAACCATTACAGAAGTCTCTGTACTTTGATGTAATTGCCGGTAAAGGCCTTCTTCATGGAAGTTGTAGTTAATTTTACAACAGAGCTGTCACGATTTTTGGTCAATTCTTTTAGACCAGATCAAATGTCAAAATGTTGTGCTGACTCATCTGCATCACCGCTGTGTCTTGGGAAAGCTAGGTTTTTTTCATGGCAGCAGTTGCCAAAGAAACTGAGGGAGGAGACATTGTTGTGTCATGTACCACTTGTGCTGTCACCTTGCTGATCAGGAGCTCATTGCATCTTTTCAGCTCTGGGTCAGTTAGAAAGAAAGAGAATGCATAGCTCTTAAACCTAGGATCATGCACAGTTGCCAAAATGTAGTGATCCGATTTCGAGATGTTGATAACTCTCAGATCCTGATGAAGCGAATAAAGTACTTCATCTACAAGTCCTACATAGTTAGTGGAATTGCTTTGTTTCATTTCCTTCAATTTCTCTAGCTGCTTTTCCAAAAGTCTAATTAGGGGAATCACTTGACTCAAGCTAACAGTGTTTGCATTCTCTTCACAGTTGACTACTTCGAGTGGTTTCAGCACCTTGCACAGCACGGAAAGTATTTGTCACGGGCACTAGGAGTTGCTTACCCGAGTTTCACCAGATGGAACTCTGCTAGAGAGGCGGGGTTATGGCACGCACCTCAAAGCAGGCAGGTGAATGATTGGAGCGACACAACAGCAGGAGAGTAGAGATAGTCTGAGGAAGTCAGCGACTTGCAGCTATGGTTAGAGGAAAGTCAGCGACTTGGAGCAGTAAACTGGAGGCTGAAGATAATGTAGACACGAGGAGTGGACGTGGATAGGTGATGGTAGGTAGAGGCGGAGTCAGTGGTCTGCGTACAGCAAGTTGTACCACTGCAGTGATGGGAAGAATAGTACTGGTGCAGGTAGGAAGCAGGGTAGTCGGTGGTCTGCGTTCAGCAAGTTGTACCACCGCTATGGTGAGGAGTCTGGTCCAGGTGTAGGTAGGTAATAGGAGAGTCATTGGTCTGCGTATAGCAAGTTGTACCACCGCTGTGATAGGAGGACTTGTCCAGGTGCGGGTAGGTAGCAGGGAAGTCAGTGGTCTGCGTGCAGCAAGTTGTACCACTGCTGTGAGAAGGAATGAGGACTTGTCCAGGTGCAGGAGAGTGAAGTTGAAAGGCAAACTGTGGCTGTATGGAAACAGCGCGAGTAGAGCAATGTCTTGTGAGGCAGAGATGGAAGGCACAATGAATAGTCTGTATGGAGTAGATGCCTTGCAGTGAGGGGAAGCTGGTCACAGCAGATATGCACAATAACGCTAAGTAGTAGCGTAAGGAGATATCGTAGCTTGAGTGAAAGCTTGTCCTAAATGAAGCAATGCAGTAACACAGTCTATATGGGTACTTGTACCCTGTGCAGCAACTGGTATGTGAGCAATAGGCAATAGTCAATAGTCAGTAGAGCATACCCAGTTGTGTAGATCCGGAATAAGCTGAGAAGTGAAGCGTTGTAGCGGTATGGGAACCGCCGCTGAGTTGAGCAGGGAGCAGCGTGGAAGCTGAAGCACGAGTAGAGCTGGAAGCAGTTTGGAAACTGTACACACGAGTAGAGCTGGAAGCAGTTTGGAAACTGCACACAGGAGTAGAGCTGGAAGCAGTTTGGAAACAGCACACAGGAGTAGAGTTGGAAGCAGTTTGGAAACTGCACACAGGAGTAGAGCTGGAAGCAGTTTGGAAACTGCACACAGGAGTAGAGCTGGAAGCAGTTTGGAAACTGCACACAGGAGTAGAGCTGGAAGCAGTTTGGAAACTGCACACAGGAGTAGAGCTGGAAGCAGTTTGGAAACTGCACACACCTATAGAAGTTCACTGGGAATGAGACTTCAAGATCAGGCCACTACCTAAGGCAGCAGGTGCCTTAAGTAGGGAGGGGTGATTGATCCATCAATCACATTAGTGGTCAGGTGTAGTTGTTAAAGGGACCTGCGCATGCCCAGTGCAACAGGATGGCGGACGGCCGCGGCTCCACACAGGTGTGAGCGGGAAAGATGGAGAACCACGTACCAGAGTGGAGGCACTCACACTCCGGTGAGTGACAGTACCCCCCCTTTTAAAGGTGGGCACAGAACACTTGGAACCGGGTTTGGCCGGAAATTTTTGGTAGAATTTTTTAAGCAGGGCTGGAGCGTTAAGGTCCTCAGCGCGAATCCAGGAGCGTTCTTCTGGACCGAAGCCCTTCCAATGAACGAGGAATCGGAGAGTTCCTCGCGAAATTTTAGCATCCAGGATCTGAGAGATCTCGAACTCCTCTTCTTGATGAATCTGTACTGGTTTAGGTACAGAAGGAGGAGCAGAAAAACGATTGATAACAAGAGGTTTGAGCAGAGAGACATGGAAGGCATTGGAGATCCGGAGGTTCTTTGGTAATAGTAGCTTGAAGCATACGGATTTATGACTTAAATGATCTTGTATGGTCCGATGAAGCGTGGCGCAAACTTCATGGACGGAACCTTCAAGCGGATGTTTTTTGTAGAAAGCCATACACGGTCTCCAAGCTTGAGTGGTGGAATGGCTCGCCTCTTTTTATCTGCGAAGAATTTGTATATGGCTAATGCTTTCCTCAGGGTTGATCTCACCTGAGTCCAGATGGTTTTAAAGTTTTGACAAAGTCTCTCCACCGCAGGGACTTGGGTGGGAGGGAGGGCAGGAAACTCTGGGAGAGACGGATGGTGACCGTAAACCACGAAAAAAGGAGTTTTTGTTAAAGACTCATGGTACATGTTATTGTGGGCAAACTCAGCCCACAGGAGTAAATCTACCCACTTATCTTGATTGGCTGAGGAAAAGATTCTTATGAAGGTCTCGAGATCTTGATTGACCCTTTCGGTCTGGCCGTTTGATTGGGGATGGTAAGACGATGATAGAGACAGTCGGATACCCAAGTTCTTACAAAAGGCTCGCCAGAATCTGGAGACGAACTGCACTCCTCTATCGGACACAATCTCGGAAGGACAGCCGTGAATTCGAAAAATCTCTTTAATAAAATGGTCAGACAAGGTAGAAGAAGATGGTAATCCGGTGAGAGGGACGAAGTGAACCATCTTGGAGAATCTATCCACCACTACCCAGATGGTATTACATCTCTTGCTAAGAGGAAGTTCGGTGACAAAGTCCATACTTATGTGGGTCCAAGGTTTGGTAGGGATAGGTAGCGGTTGGAGCAATCCCGCTGGTGTTCTGCGGGAAGACTTAAATTGAGAGCAGATCTCACATGCGGCCACAAATTCTCTGACATCCTTTCTGATAGAAGGCCACCAATAACTCCGGGAAAGGATCTCAAAAGTCTTTCGTTCACCAGAATGTCCAGAGAAGCGTGAAGAATGGTACCATGACAATATTCTCTTGCGTAGAGATGGCGGAACAAGAGTTCTCCCAAACGGTAGCACATTGGTGGATGAAGTGGCCAAAGTCACACATTTGGGATCCAGTATAGGATGATCGGAAGAATCCAAGAATTCAGAAGGAGGAGCAAATGCCCAGGATAAAGCATCTGCTATCCTGTTCTTTGCAGCAGGTTTGAACATTATAATGAGTTCGAAGCGAGAAAAGAAAAGTGACCACCTCGCCTGTCGAGGGTTTAGACATTGGGCTGTTTGTAAATAGAGGAGATTTTTGTGGTCGGTGAAGATGGTTACCGGATAATGAGCCCCCTCCAGTAGATATCTCCACTCCTCCAATGCGACTTTTATTGCCAACAGTTCTTTGTCACCGATGGTGTAGTTCTTTTCCGCGGGTAGAAGACCCCGGGAGTAGAAGGCACAAGGATGGAATTTCTGTTGCTCAGATCTTTGGGAGAGAATAGCTCCTAGTCCGACATTGGAGGCGTCCACCTTGAGAAAGAAGGGAAGGTTTACGTCAGGCTGCCGAAGAACAGGGACGGTAGAAAATGCTTCTTTAAGACTTTGGAAAGCGTGAAGGGCCTCGGAGGACCAGTGTTTAGTATTGGCGCCCTTCTTGGTCAGGGCCACAATAGGAGAAGCAATAGATGAGAAGTTCAGGATAAAACGTCTGTAATAATTCGCAAACCCCAGGAAGCGTTGTATAGCCCTGAGGGTAGTTGGCTGGGGCCAAAGTAGAACGGCATTAACTTTGTCTGGGTCCATCTCCAGACCTACTCCGGACACGATGTATCCCAAGAATGGAATTTGGGATAATTCGAAGGAGCATTTTTCTAATTTGCAGAATAGGAGGTTCTTCCGCAGTCTGGAGAGAACTTCTGCCACATGTTGATGGTGGGAGACAAGATCTTGAGAGAAGATTAAAATGTCGTCCAGATAGACTACAACGCACACGTATAATAGGTCCCGGAAGATCTCGTTCACGAATCCTTGGAAGACAGCTGGGGCATTACACAGTCCAAAGGGCATAACTAGGTATTCGTAATGCCCATCCCTGGTGTTGAATGCTGTCTTCCATTCGTCGCCTGACTTGATCCGGATTAGGTTGTAAGCGCCACGGAGATCAAGTTTGGTAAAAATCCGAGCACCTTTTATACGATCAAAGAGTTCAGTGATAAGAGGAATCGGGTACCGATTTTTTACGGTTATGGCATTGAGCCCCCGATAATCAATGCAGGGTCTTAAGGTCCCATCTTTCTTTTTCACGAAAAAGAAGCCCGCTCCAGCGGGAGAGCTGGAAGGTCGAATAAATCTGCGATGAAGGTTGTCCTTGATATACTCTGACATAGCCTGTGTCTCTGGTAGCGAGAGAGGGTATACACGGCCCCTAGGAGGGTTTTTGCCAGGTAGTAAATCTATGGGACAATACCATGCCCGATGAGGTGGCAGTAGTTCAGATTGCGCCTTATCGAACACGTCAGCGAACGGGGCATACTGTGGAGGAAGACCCGGAGGACCAGGTGTTATAGATGATCTGTTGATTTTGAGTGGTACCACTCGGGTTAGGCATCTATGATGACAATCCGGGCCCCAGGATGTGACTTGGGGAGTACTCCAATCAACTTGTGGTGAATGAAGCTGAAGCCATGGAAGGCCAAGAACGATGAGACTAGTAGTAGCAGGAAGGACCAGCAAAGAGATTTTCTCTCGGTGTAAGGCTCCAATTTGAAGGGTCAAAGGAGTCGTACAGTGGGTGATAAGTCCATTAATGATGCGAGAGCCGTCTATAGCGGTGACCGCTATGGCGGTTTTTTTAACGGGGCCACTGGTAGGGACCACTAGTTAACAAGAGCACTGGAGATAAAGTTGCCGGCAGCGCCGGAATCCAGAAGTGCTTGAGAGATAAAAGATTTGGTGGCTGAGAAGATGGTAACATCAAATGCACACACTTTGGAATCCATAGAAGATGGAGAGGAGTCCAGGGACCCTAACCTTATCTCTCCAGAACTGGTTAGGGCCTGGCATTTCCCAACTTCTTAGGACATGAGTTCAGGCTGTGAGTAGGGTCAGCACAATAGATGCAGAGTCTATTTTGTATTCGTCGATCCCTCTCTCTAGATGTTAACTTAGAACGTCCTACCTCCATGGGTTCCACTGGAGGGGGAAGGTGACAAACTTGAGGTGATGGGCGAGTGAACCCCTTAGAGGTGCTTGTTCTTTCAGACTCCCTCTCACGGGAATCTCATGTCTACCCTATGACATAGGGAAATTAGATCGTCCAAGGAGGAGGGCAACTCTTGTGTGGTCAGTGCGTCTTTGATCTTATCCGTCAGACCCTGCCAGAAGGCAGCTATCAGGGCCTCGGTGTTCCACTGTAGTTCAGAGGCGAGTATCCGAAACTGAATGACGTACTGGGCCACAGAGTGTGATCCTTGGCGTAGTCGGAGAATGCTGGAAGCCGCAGAGACAACGCGGCCAGGTTCATCGAAAATTTTGCGGAACGTGGAAATGAAGAGTGCACTATCCTCCAATAGGGGGTCATTTCTCTCCCACAGAGGGGAGGCCCGCGCAAGAGCCTGTCCGGAAAAGAGAGAAATGAGGTAGGCAATCTTGGCACGGTGAGTGGCAAAATGGTGAGGTTGAAGCTCGAAATGGAGAGAGCACTGATTCAAAAAACCTCTACACGTCTTGGGATCTCCATCATATTTTGAGGGAGTAGGCAGGTGTAGCGTGGAAGCAGTAGACACCTGGGATGGCACTGGGGAAGGAGAAGGCGCTTGAGGTTCAACAGTCACTGAAACAGTTTGTAGAGGAACTCCTCGGGTGGCCAGAGTCTGGAAACACTGGAACAGATGTTGCTGCCGAACATCCTGTTGTTCTACCCGAGTGATCAGATGCTGCAGCATCTCCTTAGCTGTTGGTTCCAATCCTGGGTCTGTCATGGCCTGATCTTACTGTCACGGGCACTAGGAGTTGCTTACCCGAGTTTCACCGGATGGAACTCTGCTAGAGAGGCGGGGTTATGGCACGCACCTCAAAGCAGGCAGGTGAATGATTGGAGTGACACAACAACAGGAGAGTAAAGATAGTCTGAGGAAGTCAGCGACTTGCAGCTATGGTTATAGGAAAGTCAGCGACTTGGAGCAGTAAACTGGAGGCTGAAGATAATGTAGACACGAGGAGTGGACGTGGATAGGTGATGGTTGGTAGAGGCGGAGTCAGTGGTCTGCGTACAGCAAATTGTACCACTGCAGTGATGGGAAGAATAGTACTGGTGCAGGTAGGAAGCAGGGTAGTCGGTGGTCTGCGTTCAGCAAGTTGTACCACCGCTATGGTGAGGAGTCTGGTCCAGGTGTAGGTAGGTAATAGGAGAGTTACAGGCTACTCTGTGTATCACCAGCTTCACTAAGAGGCATATCACTGACAACCTGTTTGAAAACTAAGGGATGTCATTGCATCATGGCTTATCCCATTTGTACTCTCCTGTGGGTATGTCATTTCTGATAATGCCGCCAGTATTGTGAGAGCATTACAGCTGGGTGAAATCCATCACATTCCCTGTTTTGTTCACACAGTCTACTTGGTGATGCAGAGCTTTTTGAAAAATGACAGGAACGTGCAGGAGATGTTGTTTGTGGCTTGAAAAAGTTTGGGACTTTTTCGGCATTCTGCAACAGCATTTAGGAAATTGCAGCAGCTGCAAGAACAGTTTATTTTGCCCTGCCACCAATTGATGTAAGAGGTGATAACTTGGTGGAATTCCTCACTTTATATGCTTGTGAGGATGGAGGAACAGTGAAAAGCCATCTATGCTTACTCCACAAGCCATGACATTGGGAAAGGAGGGGGAATGTAATTTAGTCCAGCGCAGTGGGAAATACTTTCTGTGTTGTACAAGGTGCTGAAATGATTCAAAGTAGTCATCTGTGAAGTGAGTTCAGACACTGCTAGCTTGAGCAAAGTGATTTCCTTGATTAGAATTTTGGAAAAGCAGCTTGAGAAATTGAAGGAAGAGATGAAACAAAACAATTATGCTAAGTATGTCGGACTTGTAGATCAAGTACTTTATTCACTTTGCCAGGATGGAAGAGTTATCAACATTTTGAAATCGGATCACTACATTTTGGCGACTATGCTTGATCCCAGGTTTAAGAGCTATGTCTTCTTTTTCTTTCCAACTGCCCCAGATCACAAGAGATGTAATGAGCTCCTGTTGAGCAAGTTGACAGCTGAATTGGTACGTGACACAACGGCATCCCCTTCTTCAGTTTCTCACGCTACTGCTGCTAGGAAACACTAAGCTTTTCCAATAGACCCAGTGGTGACACAGATGACTCAGCACAACATTTTCACATTTAATCTGGTCTAAAAGAATTGCCCAAAATCTGTGGCACCTCTGCTGCAACTTCACCTGATCCTATTATCAACATCCTAAGAATGGTGGAAGATTATTTTAATGAAAGCTTATAAATAGAAATGTTAGACAGTCCCTTTACATACTGGGAGGAAATAAAGGCAATATGGAGACCCATGTACAAACTCGCTTTGCAATACCTAAGCTGCCCACCCTCCAGTGTGTACTCGGAAAGAGTTTTCAGCACCATGTCAGCGATCAGTGTAGGAGGCTACTTCCTAAAATTGAGGAAAAAATGATGTTCATCAAAGTGAACTACAAATTCCACAAGGAAGGCCTTTACCAGCAATTACATCAAAGAACAGAGACTTCTGTTATGGTGGATTCTAGCGGGGATGAATTAGTTTTGTGTGAGGATGATGTACACACTGATGAGGGTAAGGATGAGTGTGAGGAGGATGACAGTGTAGTTTGTAGGTGTTGGGATCTAGCTGAGAGAAGGAAGCTAGCTGATGCAGAAATGCTTGTTAATATTTTGGGTATATTGGCATGTTTGCAATTTCAAGTTTTTCTACAGTAAACTTTCACCTTTATTAAAGATGTGCTTTTTTTCTTTAACAAGGTAAAAGCTTTTTTTTTTTACATTTTTGCTTTTTACATTTATGTTATAGAGACTTCTGTACTGGTGGATTCCTGTGGGGATGAATTAATATTTTGTGATGAGGGTGAGCATGAGGCTGAAGATGATGACAACAAAGTCGTGCCACTGTAGAGTTCATTGACAGCACTGTTAGCTTAGCTGCCTTAAGCCTATTTGTGACGAAACAAGTGTCATAACCCTGTAACCATTCTGTTTCTCGTTTCTCACATAATGTGGATTATAGCAAGTACTTTTTATAGCTCTTGCTTTTGTTCCCCAGCTCACCAGACTACAACTGCATTGTCCAATTACATGTGGCTAAGGGAACATTGTAGCTCAGTGTAAATATGTATATTGTGTATTGTATATTGATGACTTGCAGTAAGGTTGTTCATTGTCTTTAAAGTGAAGCCAGGGGGATTATGGGTAGAGATCTGGTTGCAAGATGCTGGAGTGGGAGAACTAATTAGTGTCCATTGTTCTCACCAGGCTAGTCCAGACAGGCCATCTAACAGGGGAGGTTCTGTGGAAGGACAGCTCATCTTCACTCCCCTCTCCACCCCCCTCCAGTCCAGCACTGACCAATGGTTAAGAAGACTAGACCCAGGGGTTTGCCCAGGGAGGGGAAAGACTGTGGAAATTAAACCCGAGATATAAGGAGCCACTTGAGAGGTGAGGGGGTGTTCATTCTGGGATTTCATTCATGAAGACTGCAAGATCTAGTTTTTGAGTTGTCGTTCTCTACTAGTCTATATATGCAGCTGAGAGAGATCCATGGGTCATGGAGTCTGGAGAGCCAGTTGACTATAACTCCTTAAGCTAGTGGGGCAAGGGACAGATGATGTGATAAACCTGCCTGGCATTTATTTACTGTGTGTACATAATATTCTAGTGTTGTTTGTATGACAATAAATAGACTGTTGTATTTTTATAACTGCATTTGCCTGAGTGACTATACGAATCCTAGAAGGTACTGAGTAGACTTTCCTGGCATAGGAAGGCACCTGTGGGTGGCCAGCCAGCGTGAAGTGGGTAGCATTGGGCCAGATAAACCCGGTATCTTCACATTTTTGGTGGCAGCAGTGGGGTTACTCAGTCCCAGGTCCTGAGTAGAGCTGCAGGGGAACTGAATCGTGATACATTCCAGGGCTCTGCAAAGCAGTTAGCAGTAGAAACCAGTTACCACATTATCCTGAACTTACTCCTAAACGCTTTAAGGTTGAAAGTGTCACGAAAAGCGTTGTGGGCTTTAGGTGAGGGAAGATGCCGTCTAAGTTTTGATAAGGGGAAGCGCACCCCGCCAGAGGAGAGCGGAAGATGGAACCATGTCTCAAAGAGGGGAAATCACAGTGAGGTGATCCCTGGAAGTAAAATGGGTGTGAGCTCTAGGAACAAGAGAGCAGATCACAGCCCAGTGTTGAAAAAGTTCCCAAAGGAATGGATAAAGCAGTCCAGTACAACCAAGATAAAGATGTAATAGGATGTAGGACTGTGGCAGTGTCTGCAGGATGGGGATATGGATGTGTTGCGCCACCCCACCACAATGCAGCACATTTTGGATTATTGGGATGAGGAGTGCCCAAAGATTATTATGTGGGAAGGAGCCAGTCTACAGGAGAAATTGGAGAACCTGTTTGATGTGTTCCTAATGTTGAAAGAGGAAGCAAGTGCCTGTAATTTTCGGGATGAGCCAGAATGGGATGATTTTACACATGAAGTTATTTGTACTATGCAGAATCTGGCCAAGGGAAATCCAGTAACAACAATATTCAGCAGTACATACAAGACGAAAATGGACTGTTATAGCACAGGGACATGACTGATGAATTCCCTGCAAATGTACTAATAGAATCTGTGCCATTAGCAGATTCCATTCTGTTTCTCGTTTCTCACATAATGTGGATTATAGCAAGTACTTTTTATAGCCCTTGCTTTTGTTCCCCAGCTCACCAGACTACAGCTGCATTGTCCAATTACATGTGGCTAAGGGGACATTGTAGCTCAGTGCAAATATGTATATTGTGTATTGTATATTAATGACTTGCAGTAAGGTTATTCATTGTCTTTAAAGTGAAGCCAGGGGAATTATGGGTAGGGATCTGGTTTCAAGATGCTGGAGTGGGAGAACTAATTAGTGTCCATTGTTCTCACCAGGCTAGTCCAGACAGGCCATCTAACAGGGGAGGTTCTGTGGAAGGACAGCTCATCTTCACTCCCCTGTTGAACCCCCCTATTCCATCACTGACCAATGGTTAAGAAGAATAGACCCAGGGGTTTGCCCAGGGAGGGGAAAGAATGTGGAAATTAGACCAGAGATATAAGGAGCCACTCGAGGGGGGGGGTGTTCATTCTGGGATTTAATTCATAAAGACTGCAAGATCTAGTTTTTGAGTTGTCGTTCTCTACTAGTCTATATATGCAGCTGAGAGAGATCCATGGGTCGTGAAGTCTGGACAGCCAGGCGACTATAACACCTTAAACTAGTGGTGTAAGGGAGAGATGATATGATAAACCTGCCTGGCATTTATTTACTGTGTGTACATAATATTCTAGTGTTGTTTGTATGACAATAAATAGACTGTTGTATTTTTATAACTGCATTTGCCTGAGTGACTATATGAATCCTAGAAGGTACTGAGTAGACTTCCCTGGCATAGGAAGGTACCCGTGGGTGGCCATCCAGTGTGAAGTGGGTAGTATTGGGCCAGATAAACCCGGTATCTTCACACTATTGTTAACTTGTTTTGTGGGAGGCGGGCATACAAACCAAGCACTTCAGTGACAAAAGTGGCACTTCTTGTTCTTGAAGTGCTTAGTTTGTTAAACTGTGCATGTCCTTTTTAAGGTCCAACATAAGGGTGGGTGAGAGGGCTCATGGAAAATTCCATCTTGCACCATTTTTCTTTCCTCTTGCCTCTTGCTGCAGTCCTACAGTTCATTGACAGCATTGTTAGCTTAGCTGCCTTATATCCATTGTTAGCTTATTTTGTGAGGGCCCAAACAAACCAAGCACTTCAGACACAAATGAGGCACTCCTTGTTGCTGAAGTGCTAGCTTTATTAAGCTGTACTTGCTACCCCTTCTTTTTCTGTGTGAGTTTGTTAAAGCTTTTTAACATTTGGGTGGGTGGAAGGTCCTAATGACAATTCTATTTTGCACCACTTTTCTTTTCTGCCACTGCTGTGTGGCAAGGTTTCTTAGATGTGCTATGAACTGTCATGTGTTTGTGTCGTTGCTCTGTTGTTAAATATACAGTCAAATCGCTGCAGTCTTTGTCCGAAAATGTATGAAAATAATATTGTGACCTGTGAGGTGGCCACAATTGACAGGAAATGACTGGAAATTAGTGTTATTGGGGTTAATAATAATGTTGGAACAAAAAAGTAGCTAAATTATGTGATTTTCACATTTTTTTAGCAATTTTTCTAAAAACTATAGATCCAAAACCAAAACCAAAACACGCAAGAGCGGTTTTGCCAAAACCAAAACACGAACTTAATACAGGTGCAATGCCGAAACCAAAACCAAAACATGAGGGTCAGTGAAAATCTCTAGTTTTTAACTTGCAATAATACAAAGTCTCAAGAGCAAACAATAAGATGAGAATCAATGCTAACATCCGTAATGCAACCTATGACAGGGATAGGAAAAGAGGGAAGAGGAGGTAGAAAAGAGTGAGGAAAAGCTGAGTGTGTTGTTATGGGGTAGATAAGGGAAGATGGGTGGAGAAGAAAGATAATTAGAGTTGTGGAGGAGTATGAACTCTCAAGGCATTTACAAAACACTCAAGGTGAGACATAGAGAAATCAAGAAGCAAAATAGTTACACTAGGACTGCCAGGTTGACATAAATTGGTTGGGATGGACATTAATGATACTTGTAATATGTTTCAATTTGTGAATCTGCCATACATTGTTCATTCAATTTTAGAAGGCCATCTGTTTGTTTCCAATTTCGAGCAACTAAGCATCTAGCCGCTGTGAGAATGTGACTTGGTAGTTTCCATATCAATCTGGGACTCCAGGGGGTAGACGTTGAAGGAGAAAATAAGATAAATGGAACGGAAATTGGATTTGTGTAATTTTACTAATTAGATCTGCTTATGCCCGCCAAAAGAGGATAATCTTGGGGCAGCTCCAAGAAATGTGGGACAGGGTGCCACGCTGACTGCAACCTCGCCAACAAAGGTCCGATGACTTCGGATAAATAGCCTTCAATCTGGAAGGTACTAAATATTTGTATTTTTACTTGTAATTTGAATAGTATTTTTTTTTTACTTTTCTTTGATGCGGGTGCATATTGGAGACTTCGCCACCGATTGGATATATTTACATTCATCAAGCCCAAGAGTCTCAGCCATGTCCTCCTCCCATCGCAGCTCGTGAATCTCATTATTGGGTAATTTGTGGCACATCAAGAGGGAATAGAAAGTGGAGATAAGGCTGTTGGAAGTAGACTTGCGCAAGCAGAAAGCTCCTAGTAGGGAGGGGCAGCAGGGAGCACACTGATCAATCTGAGTGTGACAGAGGTGGCGAATTTGAAGGAACTGATAGAAGGAGGAGGGAGAGTGAGATAATCATGGATTCCAGGGAAGTCAGGGAAAAAGCCCATTGGAACAATGACAGGGAGAAATTTAAGATTATGCTTTGGGTAGAGTCCAGGGGGGAATGATTGATTGTTCCAAAGGGGGTACATTCTCTTTGTATTGTGTATCAATTGCAAGGTTCGAGTGCAGTATTTCCATACTGATAAAGAAAAGCGTATTGTGGGGGGAAGCTAGGAGGGGGGTTGGTCTTTGGGATCTAGCCAAAATAATGTGTAGGGCGAATGCATCTGAAGGAGATTAGCCTCCACGTCTACCCAAAGTCTAGTGTGAGGGTTAGCATGAGCTAGGACGGCTTGTGTAAGATGGGCAGACAAGTAAAATTTATGGAAACATGGAAAACCCAGGCCGCCATATTTGGAGTGGCGAAACAGGATCTTTTGTCTGACTCTCAGTCGTCTTCCCAAATTAATCAGGAGATATCGGACTGAATGTCTTTATGAACAACAAATGGGACACCACCTGGAAGGGTCCGAAATAAGTACAGTAGTCTGGGGAGGATGTTCATTTTTGTAGCAGCAACTCTGCAAACCCAGGAGATGAATTGGGAGTTCCGTTAGCAGTACATTTATAACTGTCCTGGGTATGGAAAAATGTCACTTTTGATAGATCAAAGTTAATTTGTAATCACTCTAACAGTAACAGCAGGAATGTAAAAATTCCCAGGGAAATTAGAGATTAGAGATAAGGTTTAGATGATACCCTAAATTGGCATAAAAAGGACTTTGTTTATTGGATGAGTGGTGAGAGTTATTGTACTAAAACTCTGCAATTAGAAGAAAATTAATCCATTCATCCTGCAGATGGCAAATGTAACACGAAATATATTATTCCAATGTCTGATTGATGTGCTCTGTCTTACTATTGAGAATAAAAGGCAGTTTGAAATATATTATTAATATTAAGAGTAGTATAAAACTGCCTCCAAAAAAGTAAAGTAAATTGTACTCCCCAATCAGAAACTACATTGTCAGGTACTATCACGAGAAGCGGCGGTACTCATAGCCGCCGCGGGTCGCCCCCTGTGCTCCCCGGCGTCCCGGCCGTCACCATGACGACTGGGACGTCACTTTCTCCCAACTCCCGGACTCCCTGCAGTGTAGCGCCGCGTCCCGGCAACAGGGAACAGCTGGGCGCGTGTGCAGAGGTACATAATAGCCTGGTGGCTATTAAGCTTTAATTTATTAATTAGCTGGCTCCTGGGAGTAGTTGCAGAGCTAGGCTCTGATTGGTCCTCCTGTATATTTAAGGCAGTGAGGTCTGCAACCACACTGCCGGTTATAGCTTTTCTGCCACAGTCCTGTTGACCTGCTTGATCCTAGTTCCTGTCCTTGTCCCTGTCCCTGTCCCGTGGACACTCTGTTGGATTTCCCGTGTATGACCGCTTGCTTGGAGTTGGACCCTGCCTGTTTGCTCGTGACACTGACCTTTCTTGCCTGTATCTTAGACCTTGCTACCATGCCTGTGACCTCTGACCTTGGCTTGTCTATTGGATTCGCTGTCTGCTGCCGGCCCTCGACCCTAGCCTGGAATTCACTCCACTTTCCTGGGTTCTCCCCAGCAGGTACGCACTTCACGACCCTCTGTTAGTCTGCGGCAAAGTCTGTCCCCACCACTAGGGGCTCCAGTGAACACAAGACTGGCAGAGCAGACTCCGGGTTGTGCTGTACCGGCTAGAGGGGTTCCTAACAGGTACTCCATGCAATCCAAAAAGTCTGCTGTTTCTTTCGCTGAAGGAAGTCCACAACAGGGCCCAAAGTGAGCCATATTTGTGATGAGATCAATAACCACCAGAATTGTAGTTAAACCTTTAGATGGGGCTAAATCCACAATAAAGTCCATGGAAACTGATTGCAATGGATGATAACAAACAGCTAAAGGCTGCAAAAGTCCAGGGGAGAAGTGCAGGAAGATAGTTGTAGGTCAGTGCTATTATAAGAAGATAATAGATCATCCCTATCCATGAGATACACTAGTTCAGTTACTTTATTCATTTGCATTCCCCTATTAGTTTTATCTTGATTATCCACTTAATATAATATGTATCAGACTTCTACATGTTAACACTGTAAGTGACACTTATTATAGGCAGAATTGTGGGCTAGATGATTTTCCCTTTTTATCCATATAATCATTCTATATCTATGTGTATATTTAGTAGAGATGGGCGGGCTCGATTCCCCGAGATCCGAACCCACCCTAACTTCACCTATCCGAGTACCGAGCTGAGAAGGGTCGGTACCCTCGCGCCAATTCGGATTAAAAATCGAGGCAAAACGTCATTGTGACGTCGTTGGATCTCAGAGCTCGGTTCTCGTGATATTTGAAATCCAGAAATATCCGCCTCCACAGCAATCCATCGCCATTTGACAGAGGGAGAGAGCAGGGTTAGGTCGCAGGCAACATTAGAGCAGGGAACATTAGAGCAGGGACAGAGCAATTATTCTTGCAATTCTTATTGTAATTCTTCTAGCAATTCTTATAGCAGTAAGAGAGGAGGATAGAGGCATTTTTGCAAACATTACCAACTGTTTGGGGTGTCATATTCCCTCCTACAAAAACTATTTTCTGGCTGCAGAGAGTATTATCTAGCAGCACTATCTATTGAATTTTTTGCACTACAAGTGCTTTGGGATGTCCCATATTCCCCAGTGGGAAACAACAATTTTTTTGGTGCTGAAAGTCTTATCTAGCAGCACTATCTATTTAATATTTTGCACTACAAGTGTTTTTGGGTGTCCGATATTCCCCAGTGTGAAACCACAATTTTTCTTATGTTGAAAGTCTTATCTTGCAGCACTATCTATTTAATATTTTGCACTACAAGTGCTTTGGCCTCATTAGAATGGATTCAAAGAAGTCCACATATGAGCAGGATCAGCAAGCAGGTGCTGGCACTAGTCCTGATGGTAGTCTTCCCTGTATGTCATCTGGTAAAGCCTATGTAAAAGTACATAGTCTTTTTAAATCAGGGAAAAAAACACACCCCCCCAAAAAAATAAGTATAGGTATAAGTATAGGGTGCAATTTACCCCCAAATAGGAAAGGGACTTGGGGCATTTCTATATCACGTACAGTCTTGAAAGGCTGCTGTTTTGTCAATTTCACGATAAGGGTAGGGTGTCATACACAGACAGACACCAAACTGCCTTTGTCCATTTTTATTTATATTCTACAGTCTATAACTGCTCCATTTTACTACTAGTGGAGAGGGGGTCTGATACAGACAGAAACCAAACTGCCTTTGTCCATTTCTATTTATATTCCACAGTCTATAATGGCTAAATTGTTTTCTATTTTACTACTAGTGGAGAGGGGGTCTGATACAGACTGCCACCAAACTGCCTTTGTCCATTTCTATTTATATTCTACAGTCTATAATAGCTGAATTGTTTTCTATTCAATTGTTGTCCATTTCTTTTTATACTGTTCAGTCTATGCAGGCTGCTTTTTTTCTATTTAACTACAAGTGGACGGGGGGAGAGGGTGGTCATAGACAGCCACCAAACTACCTATGTCCATTTCTTTTTATACTGTTCAGTCTATGCAGGCTGCTTTTTTCTATTTAACTACAAGTGGAGGGGAGGGGGGGGGGGTTATATACAGCCGCCAAACTACCTTTGTCCATTTTGTTTCATATTGTTCAGTCTACGCAGGCTGCTTTTTTTCTATTTAACTACAAGTGTGTGGGGGGCGGGTCATAGCTACCAAACGACCTTTGTCCATTTTGTTTTATATTGTTCAGTCTATGCAGGCTGCTTCTTTTCTATTTTACTACAAGTGGTGAGGAAAAGGGGGGGTCTCATAGACAACCACCAAACTACCTTAGTCCATTTCGTTTTCTATTGTACAGTCTATGTAGGCCGTCTTCTTTTATATTTAACTACTAGTGGAGGGGGGGTGGACTGATACAGACAGATACCAAACTGCCTTTGTCCATTTCTCTTTTTATTGTACAGTCTATACCAGGGGTGGGCAAACCTGTCCTCAAGGGCCATATCCAGTTCATGTTTTTAGGATTTCTTTAATCATGTACAGCTGAGTTAATCTATTTGGCTGGGTCAGTAATTATCCCACCTGTTTCTACAGACAGAAATCCTAAAAACATGAACTGGATATGGCCCTTGAGGACAGGTTTGCCCACCCCTGGTCTATACTGACTGTCTTTTTTCTATTTAACTACAAGTGGAAAGGGGGGGGCTAACACAGAATAACACCAAACTGCCTTTGTCCATTTCTATTTAACGTACAGTCAATGCAGGCTGATTTTTTTTCTATTTTATTTACAAGTGGAGGGTGTAATATACACCCAAAGATGATGGCTACATTGCCAATAGTCAAAGATGGAGGGGAGGACAACCAGGTTTGTATAATTTGCAGTGTTAGAATTAAGGACAGCCTACCAGGGATTAAACTGTTTTTTTTTTCATATTTAATTAGCTTTAGAATTACCTCACTTATCCAAGAAACAGGTGGTGCACTAAATTGGGTTATTGTATTTTTACAAAAATAGCAAAACAAAACCAAACAAAACCAAAACCAAAACCAAAACACGCTAGGGCGGTTTTGCCAAAACCAATACACGAAAGTAATCCAGATCCACAACCAAAACCAAAACACGGGGGTCAGTGACCATCTCTAATATTTAGATCTATCACATTTTGATTATTGTTAATACACACAAGCATTGATTTGTTATTTTTTCTTATAATTCTTGCCATGTAATCTCATGCAGAACTTATGCCATGTAGTTCTATTGATATACAATCTACAGAGAATGGTTCAACAAAGCTAATTATTTCCTATTTGAATAATGGGCAGATTACTAAAGGACTAGTTGTCAATTAACCAATGGGCTATTTAAACCAATACAAGAAAGGCCAATACAATCCCCGTTGAAAAAGTCACAGCAGTGACGAAACGCATCTGCGTACTGCCTTTACCATGCCTCCACTACGCCTCCACTTCGTTTGCCTACAGGAAGTGACGTGTGCCTTCCGGAGTGGAACACACGCCGACCATGTTTTCCAATACAGCCAACAGGAGTGTTTCCTCTTATCTTGCCAACAAAGAGAGGAGCGCAAAGCACCAAGTACATTAAAATGCAACTTATTAGACTATACAGATAAAATATGGGATAAGCAATTAGCTAGATAGACTATTGACACATTGGACCAAATAGCTATATATACAATATAACTGACCGATGGTTGGAACAAGATGTGGCCAAATTGAATAACATAAGGTACCATAGGAACAATAAAAACGTATAGCCGTTGGATATCCAATCTATAGACTGAAGGTTATAATACTGATACTGATCCTTAGGAGCTGAATCCGGAAACAGGATGATGCACAATGTGACAATAGTCTATCTAGCTAATTGCTTAGCCCATATTTTATCTGTATATGCTAATAAATTGCATTTTAATGTACTTTGTGCTTTGCGCTCCTCTCTTTGTTGGCAAGTTTTATTTGTATATCTGACAGATCCAGATTCTGTCATAGAAGAGCAGCAGCCCAAGTTGTTGGAAGGGTGATTGCAGCGCCTTACAGTTATTCTGTTTCCTCTTATCTACCTACAAGCCGGCCAACGCTTCCTTTTTTTCGGTGATTCTTTGCGCCAACAGCAAGTATTACATCCCGTGTTATGAACTGGTTCCATCTATATAATAGACTGATTGGGTACATATTCTGCAACTCACTTTATGCTGCCTGAACATCATCTTGGACTCTTTTAGCTGTACCTATCAATCACCCCATTGGGATGATATATGTATATGTTTTTATCTGCATTGTGATTTCTCTATTGAGCCTGTTGTATTTATTTGAATCAGCAATTAAATTGATCTATAGTTTTATCTTACTAGTCAATTGCATCATTCTGCACACTGTCACTACGGATGTTTTAGCGCTGGATCTTATCTTTAGTGCGTTTAACTATCTTTCACAGGTTTGGACAACGGCAACCTGTATGATTTATAGCAGCTAGTCCGTGTTGTTTTAGTGATTTCAGTGCGCACATTCTGTTTTTTCTGTATTTAGCCACAATAGCTAACAATTACATTTCTGAGGCAGTAATTTGACAGGAGAAAAAAAATCTCATGGGTGCAACAGTATTTTTTCTCCCATTTTCTGCAACAGTATTGTCCCAATTACAAAATCTGAAGTGTTTACTTCAAGAAAAGAAGAAGTTCTGGGTTGAGCTATATTAATATGGGATCTGTTGGAAACTTTGTCTTAAGCAAAGAAGAAACTTTTTCAGTTTCAAGAGACCAATAAAAGCTTAATCCCTTCTTGTTTAGAGTGACTGGTGCCACAATCTTGGAGAAATCTTTAATGAAACATATAGAAGATTTATTTGAGCTGGTCTATCTATTACAGCCTGTAATCTGCCAGGATGCATTCTTAAACCTTGAGGTGAGATGACGTCAAAGGATCTGAATGTGTTTGATGGAACTCACACCATTCTAATTTAATGTGTAAATGATATTTTCAACAATGTTACATAGTTCAAATTTGTTGTGATGTTCTTCCTAGAAATTTATATTTGAGTATACCATAGAGATAGACAACAACAAATTAGTCCATTAAATCCATAAAAAACAAATCTATATGATGTTACAATGTTTAATCCATTGACCTCAAAAGTGCTAAAGAAAAGTCCCATTCATCAATCAAGGATTTCAATAAGTAAAAAAAACTACTTACAAGTCCCCAGCAAGCATATACTGCTGGTGGGGGCCAGGGAGGAGGCAGCAGGATGATAACGTCATTGTTGGTGTCTAGTGAAGTCATTGAGGCAGTGGAGCTAGGTCACTGCACTATAGAAAGTAGTCTGTAGTGCAGGGGATGGACGGTGGGTAACTAAAGTGCCCTTTGTCCCCATCTTGACCTTTTTATAGCCTCTTCACCTTTTGTCAACACAGCAGTGTCTTACTATAAAGGCAAATCTTGCCTTTAAATACATTGCCGTTTTAAAGATAAATATCAAACTCGCTGAATATCATTGAGTTGCAAAAAGAGTTGTTTAGTACATTTACCCCAGATCTCATTTGATGTTGTAGATTGCCTATTTTTAAAAATGAGATACCCATATTATTATTACACATTTTATGCTTTTCATTCAAGTATGTGTAAACTAGCAAAAATATATCATATTCAAGTGCAGATTTAATTATGAAAACCTTTTTTAGTGTTTTGGAAAGGTAGGTTGATGCCAAAGCACAAACTACACATATTTCTTGGTGGTGTTTAGAACAAAGAAAACACTTTTGCTTCTAGTTCACTTTCTAGTAATTTCAGTAAAAAAACACTTTTCTTGCCATTTTTTGCAGATTTATAAGCAGACTATGATATTTCCTGAAAATTCAGAGTACACATTTGGTATGAAAAACAGTTTTCCATTCATTGTCAGGTTGTGTACAGATTAAATGGTATTCATCTTGTTCATCTACGTTAGAGATAACTTTAGCCAAAACAAAGCATCTACGTCAGATCTGAGATAAGTGGGAAAGGATAATGGTTAATAACTGTAATTTTATTCAACTCTCTATAATTAATGCATGGTTGTAATGAACCATTCTTTTTCTTCACACAGAAAATAGGTGCACTCGCTGGAAATGTAGAGGCACAAATAAAACCTTTTGCTAATTTTTCATGCTTATATTCCTTAAGTACCGTCACTTCAGGTACAGCTAGTGGATAACTACATCCAAAGGGTATGGCAGCCCCAGATAGCAAATCCGCTGAGCAATCAATCTATGGGGCGGATAATTTTCGGCATTCTTCTTGTTACCTTAGGAGGGAAAATATTGATCTTGTTCATCTCTACAAGAGAGGCTTCTGATTCAGTCTCTGGAACACAAATCTCTGAAAATTAACTGATTATATGCATCCAACCAAGGGATTTCCAAAATAAAAGGAAACTGGGGGGAATAGAGTCTCATATTGATTTGGTTTAAATACTAGTTCCAGGGGCTCAGTTTTGTGAGTAACTGGTTTCCATTAATATGGGTATCTGTTTTCTTGGAAACTATATTTTGTTTTTCTTAGCAAACTTAATGTCCTTAAAATTATAATTCACCCCAGAAACCACTATGGCTATAGTGGAAATCCAATGTGAATTGGATTGGTGTTGAGAAGTACAATTTATTATTTCCTTTATTCTTTTATCAGCAAGTTGCTGATAAAAGAATATGAGGAATAATTGCATTCAATTGCTGAGGTCTATCGTAAATCACAGACTCCTGAACAGAAAAGTTGACCCCTGCCAATATGGCCTCTTTCTTATGAGGTCTTTTGGAATAGTTTGACATCTAGGGCTTGATTCATTAACATAAGTCCATATATATGGCGTATTTAGCATTTTTCACTCTGCACATGCATGAATCCGAAACATATGCCAAAGAATGCAATTAATGTTCGCACAAAAATGACACTTCCGACATCCTACTATTTAAAGGTCTGAACGCGAAGGGGAAGGGGCTATGCACGTAGTCAATGCCAAGATTGAGCACACGCAACAGCATCCGATTCAAGCTTTGGGCATCTCTAAGATATGTGTTTTTCAGCCATATCACTTGCACCAGCTACAGGGCAGATGTAAGGGACGAATAATAGTGATGACAGTCGTGCATGAATGCTATAACATGTGTTTGCAATCAAAAGCAACTGTAAAAATGCATTTTATGTACAGTAGACATTAATAATATCCTGATAAATGTATTTCATGGAAAAAAAGAGAAAGAAAAACAAACTTTTTTTTAAAATGTTTTTTTCATTAATGACTATATTATGAAAATGTGACAATAATGGAATACTTTTTTTTTCTGCTCAGACTTTATATTCAACATATGTATTGTTTGTATCCTGCAGTGTGTTGTGCTTTTCCTATTACGGCAAGTGCTGTTTATACAGAACATACGTAGACCCATATTCAACAAGAGACGTTTCAACAGATTTGCTTGTTTTTGAATATGGAAGTGTGTATGCCTGAATTATGTGCGTTTTTTAGTAAAACACACATTACATTCGTTTTGCGTGCCTCATGTTCAGATATCACAATAACAACAAAAATAAATGCTTGAAAACCATTTTCAGGAATTTCAACTCTGTCTGGCATTTGATTAGGATAGTATCAAAACTTGCCATGCGCCGCTTAATAGGTATATCTTCAACAGACTCCATTATAAGGCTAATATCCTGCAATGATACTGGTGTATTAGCTGAAGTCCAATGTCTGTTAGAGCTAATGGAAGTGTTAGTACACTGTACAAAGTATTGTTCAAATGTAAACCAGGTTGGCCCACAAGCAGGTAGTCACAAATTAATTGGGCCTGTAAACAAACAGGTAATCAGTAGTATTCCATGTCGGTACACATGCTAGTATTAAAAGGTACACAAGGTCCTCCCTTTTCTGATCCATTATGACCAGGTAGGGTTTATCCCGGGACGCCAGGCGAGGGACAATCCCAGACGTGCCATTGACATCATCCACATTACAAATTCCAGGAGATCCCCAACTATTATGCTCTCTCTAGATGCTGAAAAAGGATTTGACAGGATCTCTTGGGACTTTATGAAAGCAGCTCTTGAATCATTCGGCTTCGCTGTCGACTTCCTCACTGGCATCCTAGGATTATACACCACCCCTACTGCTAAAGTCCTGATTAATGGCACTCCCTCAGAATAATTCTCCATTTGAAATGGAACACGACAGGGTTGCCCCCTTGCCCCTCTGAAATTTGCTCTGATAATTGAACCCCTGGCTTTCTAAATTAGGTCTAACCCTACGTACAGGGGGTCAAGGTGGGTAATACGAATTCCAAGATCTCACTCTTTGCAGATGATATCCTCCTGTCGCTTACCCAACCAGGGATCTCCCTACACAACCTATATGACATCCTGCAGAGCTACAGTGAGGTTTCGGTATATAAGATAAACTACACTCTAATAAACTAAGTCAGAGGTCATGCTGCTTCACGTCTCTCTTCGGGACACCGAACTCCTCCGGACTAACTTCAATTTCAAATGGCAGAACACAAAGATTAAGTACCTGGGTGTTTTCCCTTACTTCTCGTTACGACCTCCTCTTCCTACCCCTTATCTCCAGGATGCAATCCGACCTGACCTCCTGGAACCGCCTTATTATTTCATGGCTGGGCAGGATCATACCTGTCAAAATTAACATACTCCCCAAATGGCTGTACCTCTTCCAAACCTTACCAGTAGCTGTCCATGCCTCTTTCCTTGCCAACACCCAGAAGGCACTCACCCGTTTTATTTGGAACCATAGACCTCCAAGAATCTCAGCCAATATCTTAAAATGACCAATCCCTAGAGGAGGAAGAGGCCTTCCCGACCTCAAATTATACTATTTGGCTTCCCACCTTTCGCAAATCATTCCCTCCTACGCTCCCTCTGGCTCCACTGCATGGATTGATATAGAATCGGCCCACCTAACCCTACTCGATCTCTCCTCTATTTGGGGCGTACCACACACTTGTCGCCCCCTGCTGTTAAATGACTCCCTTCTATCAAATTTGATGCCAACTCTCAACTGCGATATCTCCTTTATCCCCCATCAAGCACAACCCGATGTTCCCTCCTGGATCTGCCTCTACGACCCACTGTAACTGTGCAGGTCTTAAGTTTCCAGTGGATTTTTCCAAACAGGGCCGCTGGCTTTCGCTAGCGGATCTCCAACTCCAATCCCCATCCCAAATCCTCAGTCCCTTTGAATTCTTCCAAATTAATAATTTCTTGCAATCTCTATCACCAACCTATGTTCTTATGGATCTTACCCCATTTGAATCTCTTTGTAGAAGACATTCCTTGGACAAGGGCATGATTTCTCAAATATATAGTACTTTTCTCACTTCTGCCCGTCCCTCTCCAAATCCTCGTGAAGACGAATGGGAAAAGGACCTTGGCCCTCCCCCGGTCGAAGAGGCTTGGGAGGACATGAGACTGGGGATAGCCAAATGCTCTATAGCAACTAAACTCAAGGAAACCTCCTACAAAATTTATTACCGTTGGTATCACACCCCCGCAAGACTCCATAGAATGTTTCCCTCTTCCTCTCCCTGCTGTTGGCGAAGATGTGGCCGCAGGGGTATGATGTTTCATGTTTCATATTTGGTGGTCCTGCTCGATGATTACCACCTTCTGGGACTCAGTCCATAGTTTCTTAAATACCCTTTTTGAAGCCCCCATCCCAAAAGATCCCTGGATATTTATTTTATGTTACTCTCCCCTGGACAAATTATCCAAGAAATTAGCTGCCCACATCCTGACAGCAGCCAAATAACTTATAGCCCTTAACTGGAAAAATACCTCACCTCCGTCCCTTTTGGCTCTCAAGAGGCAGATTTGGCATGTGGCCGCTATGGAGGAGATTGTGTACTACCTCTATGATAGAGGCCATGTCTTCAATCAAGTATGGGATCCATGGCTAGCTGTGGAACACACCTTTCCCCCTCAACCCTCTGCGTCCTCCGACCTGACCCATGTGCGATGACCATAACTCCTTCCGACACGCATTCCCCCCTCTGCTTAGGCTCAACACACCCTAATTACCCTCTGAATACTTACAGTCCTTATCTTTTTGGTCCCCCCCACACCCCTCCAACAATCCCTTTTATTCCTACACCCATCTTATATTACTCTTTAAAACGGTAAAAACTGGTCATTTTTGTCAAATGTTTACCTAGTTTGCGATATACCACAATAACTGTTGTGATTTCACTGTGTATGTTACACAGTATTATTGTTTTGCTGCCTATATTTTCTTGACTGACCATTGAAAATAAAATATTATAAAATTTTAAAAAAAAGGTACACAAGGAACAGGTTCAGGTAGCAGGAGGTGAGCAATCAGGAAATGCAAGCAAAGACTCCAGTCAGGGAGCTCCTAGGCCTAAACATGAAACAGAATCCATCATGGATTCTTCATAGGCAGTGCTGGCCATCTTGGATAAGGTCACAATTAAAAACAGTATTGACCTCTGGTGAAATTATGACAGGGTCTGGTTTTGTGGTAGGACTGTCCAGATAGCAGTTGATAAATAGTTTTTTCAACAATATTTATCTATCTATCTACTATATGGACAAAAGTATTCGGACGCTTGACCAGGGACACGAGCAGGGACTGTAATGACATTGTATTCATATACATATACTTTATTATGGAGCTGGTCCCCCTTCTGCAGCAATAACAGCTTCCACTCTTCTTGGAAGGCTTTCCACAAGATGTTGGAGTGTTTCTGTGGAAATTTGTACCCATTCACTCTTTAGAGAATTTATGAGGTCAGGCAATGATGTACGGGCCTGGCACGCAATCTCCGTTCCAGTTCATCTCAAAGGTGTTCGATGGGGTTGGGGTCAGGGATCTGTTTGGGCCAGTCAAGTCCTTCCACACCAAACTCCTCAAACCATATCTTTGTAGTCCTTGGTTTGTGCACTGGGGCACAGTCATGTTGGAACACAAAAGGCCCTTACCAAACTGTTGCCACAAAGTTGGAGGCATAACATTGTCTAAAATGACTTGGTATGCTGAAGCATTAAGATTGCCCAAGACTAGAGATAAGGGGCCTAGCCCAAACATTGCAAAACAGCCCCATACCATTATCCCTCCTCCACCAAATTTCACAGTTGGCATAATGTAGTCAGGCAGGTAACGTTCTTCCGGCATCCACCAAACCCAGACACGCCCATCTGACTGCCAATCAGAGAAGCGTAATTTGTCACTCCACAGAGCACATTTCCACCGCTCCACAGTCCAGTGTTGGTGTGCTTTACACCACTCCTTCCGATACTTGGCATTGGACTTGGTGATGTGAGGCTTGCATGCAGCTGCTCGCCCATGGAAACCCATTCCACTAAGCTCCTGCCACACAGTTTTTGTGCTTTCTTTAATAACAGTGTAAGTTCGGAACTCTTCAACTTGGAATTAGCAGAGCATTGACGACTTTTGCGCACCATGCTCCTTACCAGTTGTTGATCCCACTCTGTGTTTTTGTGTGGTCTTCCACTTCCTGGCTGAGTTGCTGTTGTTCCTAGATGCTACCACTTTCCAAGAATATCATATACAGTTGACTGTGGAATATCCAGCAGGGAAGAAATTTCATGAACCGTCTTATTGCTAAGGTGGCATCCTATCACAGGTCACTGAGCTCTTCAGAATGACCCATTTTGTATCACAAATGTTTGCAAATGGAGATTGCAAGGCTAGGTGCTTAATTTTATACACCTATGGCAACAGGTCTGATTGAAACATTGAAACACCTCAATGCAATAATTAACAGATGCGGCCAAATACTTTTGTTCATACAGTATTTATATATATATATATATATATATATATATATATATATATATATATATATATATATATATTCATATATATACATACATATATATATATATATATATATATATATATATATATATATATTCATATATATATATACTCCTATATATATATATATATATATATATATATATATATATATAAATATATATATATATATATATATATATATATATATATATATATATATATATATATATGTATATATAACATTCCTCATGAATTAACTTGATAAAGATGTAAGATGTGGTTTTAAAACAAAAATTAGCATACATAGCAAACATGTTTAGATGTGGTATTACTATTCTTAAACAAAAGTTTAATTCAATACATATATTATCTATAGTTAACATTGCATTTGACATTCAGTTTCCAATTATTATTATTTTCTTTAGAATCTTTATGGTTTCAGTGCTTTCAAATTTCAGTGATTGTAAATTTATTTAGATAGCTGTTTAATCTTTGTCACCCAAAAATATTTTGTACTTTGTTTGTGAATTGCGCCATGCATCTGTCTCCATTTACTTCATAGGGAGAATAGTTAGTTCAATATTAACTGATAATGACTAGATATTAAGGTATGATGATATTCATGTACACTATCTGGATAGTAATTGCAAGAATTTCCTATTAGTTAAAACTGAAATTAATTTTCTATTTTGTAGCTATTGTATTTTTACTGATTTATTTTCCTTCTCAATTTAGACCCCTAGCCAGTGACTTGAAAACACTTATTCCATCTTGGATGGAATTAGTTTAAATTATATTTAAGGTATTTAACAACCCAAATTTATCCTACAATTATTTCATTCAGTGCCAATAAGATGGACAGGGTGGCTTAGGAGGTCCATCCTGTCATAGACCATATTCAGCATTTAGCTGTATTTCACATGAGTACTACATTGGAGGTCTTAATCATACACATCACATATCACTTTATAGCATAATTTTAAGGACCTGTCCTTTGCTACTTATAGGCTGAATATGTGAAAAAAAATATTTGGGTCAAGGAGAAACTATTTAAAATTGGCTGAAAAATGACACATTGTTATTGGGGTTATTACTATTAACACTTCTATAGTTAAACAGTAATTAAGGAAAATTGCTCAAAATGATGAATCGGTTTATTCTGTTTGTGTTTTTAAGTTTCTTCTCCTAATCCAAAATAAGAAAAGGTATTGTGTTTACCATGCCATGTTAAGACTGCTGAAGCCACATACATTGGCTGATATCCTATGACTTATCATAGAAAAAAACAGTTAATTGGCCAACTGCCTGGTATTTAAATGTGGGGCAGTGGGACACAGAATTGCTGACTACTTTACCGACTGTAAAGCAGTACTTGAGCAAGATGACATTGCGTCCGTCCTGAATTTGTAAAGACATTTATGAAGCAATGTTGGGCTAATGATAGAGTTTTGATGCTATCTATAATGTTGCTGTAATGTTGATTGAGATATATACGTTACTAAAAAGTACTGAATTTGTTTAGTATTAATATATATTAGAGATGTGCTCTGACCCCTGTGTTTTGTTTTTGGCTGTTGTTTTGGTTCTAAATCATTTTCTTGTCTGTATCTGGATTTAATTAAAAATTTTAAAAAATAGGTAAAATTATGTGATTTTGAGCTGCTTTTGCTTCTGTGTTTCTATTTATAGCATTAACAATAATTGTCAGTCTATGTTATAATGATCCCTTCACAGCTGTCCAAATTTTCACGTATTTTGGGCAAAGTCTGCAGCAAGCTGAAGAATTTTGTAACCTTGCCATCTTTTGCTCTCTCAGATTCAATTAAAAAAAGATTAACTAGTCTATATTGTTCTCTATCTCCATCACATAGCTTAACTCATCAGCCATCATATCTCCATCTATACATGTATTCTTTGCCAGTGCCAAATTCTGTCCTCTTATTTCTCAGAATGTTGACTTTCATTTGCATTGTCTTGTCAAGACAGATGTTTTTAGCAACCAACTCTGCATCTATGTCAGTTATGCATACTGACTTGGGTGGGAAGGCCAACTATTGGTCTATCTAAACTGATTGTTTAACATATTTTTTCCACTTCACTAATATAACATATATATATTATTTATAAATTGCATATTTATATACATGGGTCTTCTTAACTGTCTCCGCTACAAGTCTCGGGCACTCCTTTTTCCGCGGGTTGTGCAAGGTGGGTGTTCCAGTCCCACCACCACCACTGAATTATCAGGTCACCAATAGGGTCTGTCCCCTTGGGGCACAGGCACCTCGCGCTCCAAATACCAGCGGCATCCCGGCATCAGACCAAGAAGCCAGCCCATTCAGGACGTCCCAAACCAACCATACTAGGTCAGATGCTATACTTGAGCTTAGCCAATAGAATGAATTGAGATTGACGTAATCTCAAACTGGACATTAGTATGTATATATACATGCTAGCTGGCAAATATATCAGAGTCCCCTTGCTTTATTCACAAGGGCAACATTACTGCACAGATCTGCCTTACTTGTAGCATAAACAAACACTTACAAGTAAATCAAAGTATTGTTCTGCTGCTGACCTTGACACACAAAAAGCCATTTTTTCCCTCACTTAATACAGATGTCAATGCCCCACACAACAATACTTTCACTAGAGAAACTTAACTTAACATTTTAAAAGAAATAAATCTAATTGTATTTTGGGTTCTGCTGCTAATAGTCATACAGCAAAAGCACACTGTAATTCTCCACTAAATACTAGTTAGTTCAGAAGGATGTCTAACTCTTATAGTACTAAATATGGAAACATTGATCTGCAAAGTATTCTACCTCAACGATCTCTGGAGAACTAAACTGCATTAAAATAAATTATAATCAATCACAGCTATTCTATTCTTTCCTCTGTCCCTTACACCCTGTCTAACACTGTAGTCTAGTTTAAATTCTCACAGTAGAGCACTACAGCTGACATCCTCCTCACCCACTGTCTGTTGGAAAATGGCAGATGAGAACACAAGAGAGGGCTATATATAGAAGATATCAACCTAAAACTGGCAAGTTCCCACATTTTTACATTTTACCTTTTTTTCAGATCCGATTTTGGAGCGAGGAAGCTAGTCATAACTTGGTTTCACTCAGAACCCAAAATCTCACATCTGTTGTATTTCTCAGTATCCAGACCTCTCATCTATAATATATAATCTCTAATATATATATATATATATATATATATATATATATAGATAGATAGATAGACAGAATGGTCCTTATACTGAGATTATACACCTACCAAGTGTTGGAACAGGATCCTTATAGATTTTGGGTTTTGTGTAATTAACTGGACTAATTGGGGTTTCTGGGTTTCAAAAAACATGGGTGAAAAGAATGAAACAAGGGGTTGCCAATGGAGAAGTGGAATGGGCTTGTGGAAAGAAAGGAAATGTGTGATATAAAGCAAAGTGAAGAGGGGTCCCCAGAGGGTAGGTCTCCGATAGTGTTTTCCCACATAACAGCACTGTTGATAATTAATTAGCATTGCTTAAAATTAATGTTGGCCTGTGCAGCATTGTGCAGTAAAGATCTGTACGAAAGCAAACACTATAGCATTTCTGTAAAAAGTGGGTTTGCTAGAAATTACAATCTAAAAGTATGTAATTTTGTTTTTCTATATACAATTGCAGCACTGAGAGTACTGTATACGCTGCAGAGGTTGCTTATCCAATATTGTGCTCGAATGAGGAGAGCAAACTAGAAAATACAGACAGAATTTGAGCCTACTATTGACAAAGACACACTTATTGTAAATTCCAGTGACTATGGTTTTGCTTTAACGTCTGATTAACTACACAATCAGCAGAGGGAGTGAGAGTGCCAGTACAAGTAGAGGTAACAACAGGGTCAATAGAAACAGAGGTACAGAGAGGGCTAGTGAGGCCACCAATAGTGGGGTGCAATATAGTGTTTTGCAGAGTGGGACACAAAGTATAAGCACCAGCAGTAGATGTTATGATTAGCTAGGTGTTTGCAATAATAGCAAAGGAGTACAGAATAGATGAAGGATATAATAGTTTATTGAAGCACAAACACTCAGTTGCACAACATGACAGAGCAAAGCAATAAACAAACACAATCCAGGAATAACAGATAATTAACAGAACACAGTCCATGTATAGCAGGATATTAACAAAACAGAATCCAGGTATGGCTGGATAGAAGGAAACAGTCTTTGAACATAAACAGGTAATTTGCAGAAGCAAATAAGGAAACTTACAATGCAATAGATTACTAGACAAAGGCAAATGCTGAAGGAATCCAGGTAAACTGGGAGTCTGGAATGATGGTACAAGGTAGAGCCAAAACTACATGGAAAGAAACACTGGTGAGCAGAATGACCAGCAAGGTGCACAAGAAGAATAAATAGTCAGGGAAGCAGGAGCAGGGGATCTAACAGGGGGATGCGATTAACTCCTGCAGGTGAGGTGAAAAAGTCCAAAGCAGCACCTCAGGTGACACTGAGGTACTGCAGGCCTGATACAAAATAAAAACAGAGTCCTATTACTAAGGAGCAGAACAGACAGACGCAGCAAGCTTGTGCCTACAGGGAGTTACAGAAGAATCCAGAAGAAATAGCCTTGAAATACGGAACTTCCTCAAATTCATCCATACACTATAATTTCAAATTCAAGTCTTGACAGAAGACTTTACCCTCATAGATTTTATACAGTTATTCAACCTAGGCATACTTTTCTAGGAAATGATTGAGCAGACCATCTTATATATCCAGCAGTTTATAGTAGTGAACCCAAATTCCTACAATGAAAAGCCCAGATACTAGAAGCCATTAATGTACCAGAATTTAAAATAGTGTGGGCTTACTTTTAAGATGAGGATAACTAAAACATAGAATTTCAGTCATATTGATCCACACACTCCATACACAGCATGCTACTGCATGCAGCTGTATGGCCTAGTTCACAGTACAAGGCTATTATGAGAGTCCAGATATGTACACTTATTTGAAATTCATCCCCATTTGTCCACCTGTTCATAAAATGGGATTCAAACCAGTATTACCCTAGTAATTGAACCACAGTTTGAAAATGTACAGCTTACATTAGAGTGGCACTGGCTATGCATATGATTTTAAATATTAGGGGAAAAATGCCACTCTGTGGATTCACGTCGGTATACCTTTGAGTGAGTTAATGATTCATTGTGTAACACACACATAGGTGAGTGGAATTTTTAAAACTGTTCTGCAAAATATTTGCCTCATTACAACTTTGGTTGCAACATTTTGGACAATTTACTGTAGAATTTAAGAGTAAGAGTTCCATAAGAGTTCCCAGGACTGTCCCAACTATACCACACAGTGGAATGATTTTACTGTCATCATCTCAGCTCTACTTATGGACTAGAAATTCTGCTAAATATGAATAAACAAATAGAGTGCTGAAGAGTGAAGCAAAAGTGTAGCTTGAAAATGCGTCACCGAAACATTTGCACCTCTACAAATTGGCCTCAACTTCACTCATCTCTTCATTTTATATTGGATATTTTTTACTCATTTTTATTTGTAATTTTCCTATAACATTTTTGCTGGTAAAGAGAAAAAAATACATTGACTTAATTAAAAAGTGTTTTAACCTTTATGTCCATTGCTGGTGATTTTTCTAATTTCACAATGTATACAAATATACAAATATGTTTTTCCATAAAAAAGAAAAACATCTGAACTATAGCTGTTTTTTTCATTCATTTTAGAAATTATGAACAAAAAGTTACACACATTTACTGACCGCTAGTTGTAGCTAATAATATTTGTTCAAAATCCTCTAAATACACCCAAGTAAATATGTACCATTAACTGCACTACAGAAATATGTACAATTGCTGGATAATGTTTAAATTTGGTATCTTATTGGCAAAGCCCAACACTCAGTTACCAGGCTATAAATCAATAATGGCATTTCCTGCTTAGTGCATTCTCTATTGAAAATCTAATTTCTGCACTCTATTTTCTAAATGCTCAAAAATAATGTTTTCCAATAAAACAGGAGAAGTAATTGAATATTGCAGTGTAGTTTTCTCTTGTCTCAGGTGTCATTTGGAGAAAAGGACCTTTTAATGCAGAACTGATGAAAAAAAAAATATGCTTAGACAAATTTATCAATATTGGGCGAAACAGCTGATGTACAAACATTTGAAAAAATAATTTATGAATTACTTTTACTGTTGGATTAACCCTTTTATTCTTATGGGACTGCTACATATAAGGAAATTACAGAAAAATATAAAAAAAATATAAAAATGCAGACCTATAACCCATCGCAAGAGTAAAGTGAATTTAATTTTGCATCTAGTTTCAGCAAATATCAGAAAATTGTCCACATATCCTAAGACAATTACTTCTGGCGGGTCTGGTTTTCTAGATGATGTCATTATTGGAGCGTTTTCTTTTTTTGTCTTGTCAATGATAGTCTGGAACCAAAAAATCAACTAGGCAAAAATAATACCTGAAAGCCAAAATGTGCATCTTTATTTCTATGTGCTAAAACATGTCCAGAAAGTGAGTGATTCATAGATATGTAGCATCTCTGTAAATTGGAGTAGTAACTGAATATATTTGTGTGTTTCTCCAGTTGCCTGGAGAAACACATAGGAAACAGGTTCATTGGTGGAAGACATGGGTGTGGTTTATTTTTGGTTTGGCAGTTAGTTAGTGCTGGGGAGGAAGCATAAATGGCTGGTTTTGTGTTGTGGACAGGACGACTGACGTCGTACTAGTTGACCAGTGACTAGTGAGGAAACAGGATCTTTAGCCAGAAGCAGGCTGTGGGAAAATTGTAAATATCTTTTTTGGTTGATTTGCTGGAACTACACCTCTTACTGATTTTGCCATCCTGATATCCATCAATAGGGTTCAATAAAGTGGTGCATCAAAACTGTGTGACACCAAGCTATATGAGTTATTCTCAATGCAAGTAGGTAACAAACAAAATGTACAATGGACTGTTCATTTAAGGGTGAAAGCACCACAGTCATTACATGATTTATAATGGCATTGATGACATGACATTTCAATCATTATTACATCCAGATAGCATTATTACAAGATAGTATGCCTACAACTGGTACACCACTGTGGGAGTTTCTAGCTTTTATCATTTTAGTTACCTGTTAGACAGTAAGCATGTTGTTTTAATATAAATTGCAACAAACCCCAGTACTGAAAAGTGCAAGTGCTAATCCTGAGTACTGTAGTATTGGTGTTGGCTAATGGAACAAAAGAGACTAACACTAAAAGGTTGCAACTACTTAATTTCTCTAGGATGCATACTTGAGAAGGTCCACAAGACCTCCTGTTCATTACTCAGAGGCCCCACAACAGGCGGACTACCGACAACACTATGTGACTTCAACCACAGTGGCCAAATCTCACACTACTCAGTGTTAAGCAAGATGATTTTCGTAAATGAAGGCCAAACCAAAAGGATAGCTCATACTAAGGGTAGTTAGACATCATTTGCAGTCGTGTCCATATAAATGGTCATGTGTACAGTCATCTCATCTTAGGTAGATAGTGTGGTTATTAAAGTGGGTGAAAATCATTAAAACTTCATACTGTGACCTAAACATTGCAGATAAAAACAGCAGCATACCATGAATGTGATGTTTTTAGATGTCTAAGTTCTGCCTTTATTAAAAGTAATCCTCCAAAATCTGTTACGTTCATAAATCGAAAAAGCAATTACAGCGAAACGCGTGTTGGCATTCTGCTGTGTGTATTCGACCTCAAAATTATACTTTACCATGTTAATTTGATGTACTATCTAGATCTTACCTTAGCTCTGAATCTTTACTAAAGGAATCTAGATTTGTGCCCAAACCCAAAAATTCGTTTTTATATAGGTAGTCAGCAAATCATCCCCTACATCTAGTTATTATTAGAGATGTTTACTGACCCCTGTGTTTTGGTTTTGGATCTGCATTGTGTTCATGTTTTGGTTTTGGCAAAACTGCCCTCGCGTGCTTTGGTTTTGGTATTCAATCTGTATTTTTTAGAAAAATTGGTAAAATATGCTAAAATCACATAATTTTGCCCTTTTTTGTTCTTACATTATTATTAATCTCAATAACATAAATTTCCAGTCATTTCAGATCAATTTTGACCACCTCACAGGTCACAATATTATTTTCATCCACTTTCGGACAAAGACTGCAATGACCTGGCTGGATGCATAGCGACAGAGCAATGACACAAACACACGGCAGTTCATAGCACATCTAGGAAACATTGCCATACAGCAGTGGCAGAAAAGAAATGTGGTGCAAGATGGAATTGTCCTTGAGCCCTCCCACTCACCCTTATGTAAGATATTTAAAAGGACATGTACATTTTAACAAAGCAAGCACTCCATCGACAAGGAGTGCAACTTTTGTGGCTGAAGTGCTTGGTTTGTTTGGGCCCCCACAAAACAAGCTACCAGTAGCTTAGCTGCCTTAAGCCCAACAGTGCTGTCAATGAACTCTACATTATTAAACCATGTCTGCTCGTGCTGCATCGTTAATCTCCTTCTTCTCTCTGGATACCTCCCTCTCATCCCTGAAGAACTGCCAAACTTATATAGACACAGGAATGGATATTACAACTGGTGTGGCATTACATCTGCCTCAGACAGACCGTGACATGGAACATGTGGGCAGCATGGAATCCATCATCTTGGAATACGCTGCATTGAACAGAGATTTATACCAATATATAGATGCAGATGAGAAGACCGTACTTAAATTAAAACATGACCCACCGGATGACATCCCGGATTAAAGAAAGCTTGTACACGAGAGATACACTGCGCTTCAGAAGACTAATACAGAGGAGGCCCTGAGGCAGGATGATAAATATGTCCAGTTTAAAGAACAGCTAAGAGACTTGAGAAAACAGACGGGTGTATCGCTGACCACCGCAGACGAAGATTTGGAAGATGAAGTCGAGGAGTTCGCCGTCACCCAGAGCACACCTATAACACAGTTGGTGATCCCAGTGAAAAATAAAGAATGTGGTCACACTTATGAGAGAGAAGCAATTGAATGGATGATTGAAAACAAACTTTATCACTTAAGCACATGTAGGTAACATTGGCACAAAGCGGTAGCTGAAAGGAAAAGTGGTGCAAGATGTAATTGTCCTTGGGACCCACCCTTATAATGGATCTTAAAAAAGGCATGCACACTTTAACAGACCAAGCACTTCAGCGACAAGGAGTGCCACTTTTGTGGCTGAGGTCCTTGGTTTGTTTGGGCTCCCCACAAAACAAGGTAACAATAGGCTTAAATTCAGCTAAGGTAACAGTGCTGTCAATGAACTGTAGGACTGCAACAAGAGGCTGGTTAGAGCAATGGCACAAACATACATCAGTTTATATCACATCTAGTAAACATTGCCAGTGCCACACAGCAGTGCCAGGAAAGAAAAGTGATGCAAGATGGAATTTTCCTTGGGCCCTTTCACCCACCCTTATGTTGGATCTTAAAAAGGACATGCACAGTTTAACAAACCAAGCACTTCAGCGACAAGAAGTGCAACTTTTGTCACTGAAGTGCTTGGTTTGTTTGCCCCCCCCTCCCACAAAACAAGTTAACAATAGGCTTAAAGGCTTAAGGCAGCTAAGCTAACAGTGCTGTCAATTAACTCTACAGTGGCAAGATGTTGTTGTCATCATCTTCAGCCTCATCCTCACCCTCATCAGTGTGTACATCATCCTAACACAATATTAATTCAACCTCGCAGGAAACCACCATTACATACGTCTTTGTAACATAAATGTCAAAAACAAAAATGTAAAAAAGCTCTTTTTTAAAAAAAAAACGTATCTTTAATAAAGGTGAAAGTTTACTGTAGAAAAACATAAAATTGTCAACATGTCATTTTACCCAAATATTAATAAACATTCCAGCATCAGCAAGCTTCCTTCTCTCAGCTAGATCCCAGCACTTGCAATCTACATTGTCATCATCCTCACCCTTATCAGTGTGTACATCACACTGATGAGGGTGAGGGTGTAGTTCATTTTACGACAGAGCTGTCACGATTTTTGGGCAATTCTTTTAGACCAGACCAGGGGGTAAATGTATCAATCTGCGGGTTCTTCAACACCCGCGTGTTCAGCCTCTTCCGCGATTAAATTTCAAGCGGCGCTGCATTGTAAAGGGTTAACTTCCCTTTACAATGCAGCGCCGCTTGAAATTTAATCGCTGAAGAGGCTGAACACGTGGGTGTTGAAGAACCCGCAGATTGATACATTTACCCCCAGATGTCAAAATGTTCTGCTAAATCATCTGCATCATCCTTGGGTCTCTTAGAAAAGCTTAGTTTTTTTCCTAGCAGCAGTACCCTGAGAAACTGAAGGAGGGGACGCCTTTGTGTCAGGTACCACTTCAGCTTTCAACTTGCTCATTGATCTGGGACAGTGGGAAATAAAGAGAAGAAATAGCTCTTAAACCCATTGTCGCCAAAATGTAGTGATACGATTTCCAGAAGTTGAGAACTCTTAGATCCTGGCGAAGTGATTAAAGTACTTCATCTACAAGTCTTTGTTTCATCTCCTCCTTCAATTTTTCAAGGTGCTTTTCTAAAAGTCTAATTGAGGTAATTACTTTGCTCAAGCTATCAGTGTCTCAACTAGGTTTACAGGTGACTACTTCAAATCGTTTCAGCACCTTGCACAACACGGAAAGAATTCTCCACTGTGCTGGACTAAAAAAGAATTTCCCCTCCTTTCCCACTGTCATGGCTTGTGGAGAAAGCGTGGAGGGCTTTTCACTGTTCCTGTTGGATTATATGAGACATCTCATTATTTTTATTACGATATTACTCTGTCTTGTTTATCATCGCCATTGGCATAGGTGGTTTTCAATTTTATATACCAAGTCATACTGATGATTTGTCTGTATGATTGTTATTGGATAATATACTAATATCTTTTATATACTTGAATTAAATATTTTATGTTTACTTATGCCGGTAATTTGATTTTTCTCCCTATAGCGTTTTCTAGTGGGTATATGCGCTGGTATATTTGTATTTATTTTCAGCATTCTGCAACAGCACTGCAGCTGCTGCACGAAGAATAGAATTTGATGGGAAATATATTTTAGTCCAGCACAGGGGAGAATACTTTCCATGTTGTGCAAGGTGCTGAAACCACTCGAAGTAGTCAACTGTGAAGAGAGTGCAGGCACTGTTAGCTTGAGTAAAATGATTTCCCTAATTAGACTTTTGGAAAAGCAGCTACAGAAATTGAAGGAGGAGATAAAACTAAGCAATTCCGTTAACTATGTAGGACTTGTAGGTCAAGTACTTTATTTGCTTCACCATGATCCGAGAGTTATCAACATCTAGAAATCAGATCACTAAATTTTGGCAACTGTGCATGATCCTAGGTTTAAGAGCTATGACTTCTATTTCTTTCCAGCTGACCCAGATCTCAAGAGATGCAATGAGCTCCTGGTCAGCAAGCTGACAGCTCAAGTGGTACATGACATGATGACTCATCCTCCCTCAGTTTCTGTGGCAACTGCTGCTAGGAAAAAACTAAGCTTTCCCAAGACACCCAGTGGTGATGCAGATGAGACAGCACAACATTTTGACCTTTGGTCTCGTGTAAAAGAATTGCCCAAAAACCATGACATAAAATGAACTACAAATTCCACGGCAATTACATCAAAGTACGGAGACTTCTGTAATGGTGTAATCCAGCAGGGATGAGTTAGTATTGTGTGAGGATGATGTACACACTGATGAGGGTGAGGATGATGACTGTGTAGATTTCAGGTGCTGGGATCTAGCAGATGCTGGTATGCTTGTCAATATTTTGGGTAGAATGGCATGTTGGCAATTTTATAATTTTTTTTACAGTAAACTTTCACCTTTATTAGAGAGATGAAAAAGCTTTTTTTTACATTTTTGACTGAGACTGGAGAGTGACAAGAACAATGTGACTGAAGACTGGAGAGGGACAAGAACACTGCTACCCCTGTTTCTGTGTGACCAATGGCACTGAGACTCCAGAGTGACAAGAACAATGTTACTGAAGACTGGAGAGTGACAAGAACAATGTGACTGGAGACTAGAGAGTGACAAGGACACTGCCACCCCTCCTGTTTCTGTATGAGCTAAGGCACAGTAGAATGTCACTGGAGACTTTTAAGAACACTGACAGTCCTATTATTACAATTTCTGTTTCAGCACTGAACACTGCCACCTTTCCTCTTTCTGGGTGAGCTATGGCACAGTAGAATGTGACTGTAGACTTTTAAAACCAATGCCAGCCCTATTATTTCTATTTCAGCAATGACAATTAGCAATGGAGCAATGGCACATAGACTGCAGACTGGCTACAACAGTTGGACTTCTCCTATTTTAGTGTGAGCTATAATAACACAGTACAATGTGACTGCAGAATCTGAAGAACAGTGACAGTCCTATTATTTCTATTTCAGCAATGACAATTAGCAGTGGAGCAATGGCACTTAGACTGTAGACTGGCAACAACACTGGGACCTCTCCTTTTTCTCTGTGACATTCAGTAGAATGTCACTGGAGACTTTTAAGAAAACTGCCACCCCTCCTCTTTTTGTTTTAGAAATGACGCTGCCCAACTGCACTAGAGACTGCGAAGGACCATGCTACCCATTCTGTGTCTCTCTGTGAATTGGCGCCGGATCTCCGTGGAGGGCGGTACTTATAGAATCCAAAACTCACGAGATCCAATTATGCAACAATGACCTTTTGCCTCGTTTTCACTTTCGAGGACGCACTTAAGTACGGAGCCGGCTCGGCAGACGGAACAGCGAAGTTCGATTTGGCTTGGTTCTCGGAGAACCGAGTCCGAGCATCTCTGGTTATTATAAGGAGCTGCATATAGAGAACCGGCTATTATCCCTATAAATGATAAGGGAGGTAATATTAAGATAATACCTAATATTCAGGATTAGAATAGGGATATTTAAAAAATTCTAAGAAAATGGGTTTATTATAAGGGAAGTTTACACAAATATACTACTATATACCTTAAAAAAATTATAAAAGGCACAAACATAGTACATGACTGATATATTAGTATTTAGGTGAATTAATCTAAAATAATTATACATTGTGTTTGAATATTAAGAGATCTTGGAATACACATAGTATTTTTAATCATATTTCACTTTATTTCATGTTTCATTATTTTATATTTTATTTTTTTAAACAAAATATTTTTTTTTTATCATAAGTGTATATAAAAGTTTTATTTTATTTAAGTTTTGAGCTATAAAACACTGAATAATTGACAAAATGTAATACTGTAGTGCACCACATTGAAAACCAGTTTTCTTTTTCTTTCTCTTTTTGTGATTAAAGAGTTGCCTGCTCAACTATATGTTTTAAAGAGTTATCTGTCATGGTCGAAGTGGACATTTAGAAGTGGCGGTAAGGAAAATGTAAGTGGATGGAATTTGATAGTTTTACAATCAAAGCAGCAGGAGAAGTAGCAGTATGGTATACCACCTTATAGCAGACCATTTTGATCACTGGTTATCTGTTTAAACAGTTGCATAATTAAATTCGTAATATATACAGGGATATGGAGGAAGGGGATGCCTATTGGGTGATGACCACACAGTGCAAGGAATAATCTGCATCTCTCTGCTGATGCTAGATACCCTAATGCAACCTACACCACAAGGGTGCAGAGGCTGGAGGTTTTCTTATAGTTCAGTGGCCCCAGTGACATCCAGAAGAGTTATGCATGGCCCCTTACCTCTGCTCTGGAAATCCTCCCTTTTAAAATGGGCCTCACTTCCACTGCACTGTTACTAGAAGAGACATTACGTAAGTTTAAACAAATCGAATTCTGCCCCCACGTCTATTACGGTTAGTGGCACTGGCGGTGCATGTCCTTCACTTATATTTTTCACCAGGCCAACCCTGACTCCTCTGTCCCCCCTCATGTTTGTGTGTTTCATGCCTCCCTTCCTCTGTATGCCTGTCTCTATCATCTGCCCTATCTCTGTTTCTCTTTTGTCTTTCTTTCTCCAATGTTGTTTGTTTACCTCTCTCTCTCTCACACGCTGGCTCATCATGTTTGTTTGTTTCTCTCTGTCCCCATTCAGTTTTTGTGTAGAAAGATTTATATTTTTTAAAATTAAAAAAATGATAAAATTTAAAACCTCTATTCATCAAAAAATGCTTTATTCAAAATTTAAAGCATTTATTTCATTATAATAGTCTAACAATTCAGGTATTGCGGAAAACCCAGGGCCAGGGGAATATGGTAAGTGTGGTAAGCAGGGCGGGGGAGGGGGATATAATGCTGGAGAGGCGCTTACCCCGCCGGCCCTCCCTGTTGTCCACTGACCCGGCAAAAAAAATAAAAATGACTGGCTCTGGCGCTCACCTCTCTGGTCCATTCTCACTGACCATTTTGGGTGTGACATCAACACATCTCTACATTTATCAGTGAGGAGCCGAGCCGCACAGAGAGGAACACCGTAGGAAAGAAGAGGAAGAGAAGAAGACAGAAGAGGAGAAAGTCATAGAAAGGTATGTAAAGAACAGAAGGGACAGTAATAAAGGGGTAACAGAGGGATTATGATGGAGGACACAGTGTCCTGCCAATATTACCCTTGTAACATTTATAATGAAAAGAAATTGATATACAAGACTGGGCTTTTCCAATCTGAGCTGTAAAATTTAAATTTGAGGAAGAATCCATGTTTACAGGTCATCGTATAAATACAGTGGTAGTTACATTTTCTTATTCAAAAGTACTTAAGACTAGAAATTCAATTCAAACTGTATTCCTTCATATTATAGTTGTTTTGTGTAGGTACCGGCAGGGCCGGTGCTAGGGTCCATGGCGCCCTAGGCATTTTTACAAAACCAACCCCCCCCCCCCCCGCAAAAATCGGCGCCTCCCTCCTCCCCCCTCACCCCGTCTTTCCTTACCTTGTCTCACCACCGCCGCCTCTCTGCTCTGTCTCCTCCCCTCCACTCACTGACACTAGTGAGTGGAGGGGAGGAGACGGAGCAGAGAGGCGGCGGTGGTGAGCAATAGCCTCTTCCCCCCTCTCCATGCATCTGAATGCTGTGCGGCGGCCGTGACAGGTATGGTCAGCGGTCGCCGCACAGTTTTAAAATTAATTTCCAATTCTGTGGCGCCCTCCAGAGCACGGCTCCCTAGGCAAGTGCCTAACCTTGCCTAATGGGAGCGCCGGGCCTGGGTACCGGGCAGGTTAATATAGTCAGATGGCATTGCAGGGAGGCCAGCAGCACACAAGGCTGCTGTAATATAACACCTACACTTTAACCCACCACTACATCTGAGAGGTATTTTTACAGTTTAACTACAATTGGTAAGCATTGTCTGATTGCAGATAATATTCTGTTGAATTATATAGGAGAGAGACTTTGCTATATTTGGTATATAGCAAATGTTTTACTAGTAGCCATGGCACACTCTTGCTGTATTTATAGATTTAAGAGTTTTTCAAATTTCAAAGTTTTTGCAATTTGCAATAAAGATGGTAAATATTTTCACTTTAATACTCACAAAGTGAGATTATGAATGGAGGGCACAGTGTGATGATGAAGGAAGGCACAGTGGGATGAAGGAGAGTGCGCACTGTGATGATGGAAGGGGGTGCAGTGTGATAATGGAGAAGGCACATTGTTATAATGAAGGGGGTGCAGAGTGATGAAGGAGGGGGTGCATTGTTTCAAAAGAGGGGGTCCAGTGTGATGAAGTAGGGCACAGTGTGATAAAGAAGGGGGCAATTTGTTCTCTTCTATACCTCTCACCAAATTTATTTACCAAAAATTTAGCATTTTATTACAAAGAATACCTAGGGGTAAATTTATTAAGCTGAGAGTTTTCCTGCGGGTTTGAAAAACCAATCAAATTCTAGCTATAATTTATTTAGTACATTCTACAAAATGAAAGCTAGAATCTGATTGGTTGCTATAAGCAATATCTCCACTTTTCAAACCCACCGGAAAACTCTCACTTTGAAACATTTAACCCCTAGTCTTAATTTATATTATTCATATAAAAATAAATGTTCCTTGTTTAATGCATTTATTTGTATAACTCTCTTTATTATAGTTTACTACAAGATTTGTATTAAAAGAAGAAAAACATTATTGAATGAACAAATATTTTATAAAAGAGAAGGGTGCAAATTCATTTTTTACAGGGGGGGGGGGAGGCTAGGGGCTAGACATGCTAGTACTGGCCCTGGGCAAATCCCCCACTGGAAATCCTATGTTTGCCCTTGAAATGCTCAGCTGAGTAAAGCACGCGGAACATAATTATGGTCAAAAATGTATAAAAGGGGCAAATAGAAAAACAAATAAATAAAATATTATATTATATATTTATATATTAAAATATTATTTTAATATATAAATTAAATTAATAATGTACCTAAAATGACACCTAAATAACTCTTACTAACTTATGGACATATTACTAGCAATAATAACAATTAAATAACAATTACCTTACACTACTCGAACAACTAAACTACTAAATCCTATATATAAACTAAGACATAATTTTTTTTTTAGAAACTACAAACTCCTATATAAAACCCTTACAAATACTGTCTAACTAGCTACTAAGGGGTTTATGTAGAGCTGGATGCATTTGCGCTACAAACGTAAGCAGGTAAAGACAAATACATAAATTAGCACAATAATAACACAGGTTTATGCACCAGGTTTAGGCCAAGGTTTAGGCCAAGGGTAACAAATGTATATGCATCACAATAGTATAGAGAAAGAATAGGGATAACTGAGCGCAGGGCTGTCTCTTCCATTGGGCACAATGGGCAGGTGCCCGGGGGCCCTGCGGGCAAGGGGGCCCGTCTGAGGCAGCTCTGTAAAAAAAAGTTCTGAAAAAAAAATAAAAAAAAAAATATTTACCTTGCGGTCACATCAGCGGCGATCTGGCTCCCTCTCTGGTCCCCTCTTCCGTGCTGTGCTCGCAGTGAATGCTGGGTGTGATGTCACGCCCAGCATTCACTGCGAGCACAGCACGGAAGAGCGCAGAAGAGACTTAGTGGCGTGGAAAAAAGGAGAAGGTGATCGGACTTAAGGTAAGTTAAGGGGGCCCCTATATATTGTATATATATATATATATATATATATATATAAATATATATATCTATATATATGTAAAAAAAAAAAGATTATATAGATAATCACTTTTTTTTTACATACATATATATTTTTTTTACACACACACACACACACACACACTATTTTATATATATATATATATATATATATATATATATATATATATATATATATACATATATATATGAGATACAAAAAGACAGGGGGCGCCAACCATAGTGTATTAAAATTGATATATGACACTCTCCACAGATATGTAGTGCTCGTACCGAATAATCAGTAAATCTGGGCCAAGATTAGCAGTCACTCTGATGGTACCGGATAAAATAGGAATCCTCTCAACGAGCCCTTTATTCAGATGGCACATCCAGTCATATTGACTACCGCTAATCTGCAGACTCAAAAATGGCCACAATAGTGTGATAACGTAAGACCAAATCAGAATTCAGAGCAATCATGTATTTAATGGCAGCAAATGAGCTCTGCAACACAGTAAAACAAATGCCCGTACATAAAAAGGATAAAAACACGCTTATCTGTCCTCTAGCACATGCGCAGATGAAAAGAGTACCAGCCGGCAACGTCCCATACACATCCCACAACGGTCACAGGATACAGACAAGAAACAGCTCTCCGACGCGTTTCGTCTTATATAAAGACTTTTTCAAGGAGTAATGAATACAAGCCACTATGGACTCTTATATGCTTACTTGTCTTCACATCCAACCAATCAAAATGTGACTCCGGAAGTGTGGGTGGAAGTCATCTCAATCCCGATACCTCACATCCGGTTTGGTCATTTCCGGTATAGCGATCCCCACAAAAAACATTCCCAATCAAATAATATTATTACATATAGAGCTATTATTACATATAGAGCTATTTAAGGATGTGTATACTAGAAGTCCTATATACATAATATGTATCTAAATCCTCTTATTATATAACATTAAAAGTATGGGCAAAAATATCTCAAGCCCGATATGTCATATCCTATTAGATCACTTCCGGTATGGCAAATAAAATATATTACCATACCAATAGTCCAAAAACAGGACCTGTACACATAGAGACGTACATTAACATAATTAATATTATAATCAGAGCCATCATTAAAAGTGCTATCTAGTACATGAAATTCTATCAAATACATATAATCAACCCAAAAAGTATGGGTTCCATATGACAGATCTAACTAATACAAAGCCAATCTAGCTATATAAATCACTGTTCAGTATTAGTAAAAAGTATTAGTAAAAAAGACATCACACCAATATAGTACCAGATGACGATAATCCTAAAAAAGAGAAAAGGGTTACCAACTAATACATATTATACAAGATTATACAAGAAAAGAGGCCATTTCAAATGCCTCATTAAGGCCTGTCGGTGCCAAAGTGTCTAATTTATATAACCAATACATCTCTCTACACGTAAGTTTCTTCCCCAAATCTCCACCACGTGTACCCAACACCACATGCTCAATCCCTTTAAATTTAAGACCACTGGGATCAGCATTCTGACAGGTCAAAAAATGTCTGGAGACTGTATGTTGATCCGATTTATTCTTGATTGCCCTCACATGTTCTTGAAGCCGTAGCTTAAGAGCTCTCTTAGTCTTGCCAATGTACATCTTACCACAAGGGCATTCTATATATATATATATATATATATATATATATATATATAATATTTTTTTTTAGGTGCCCGGTGCACTGCATTGCCCGGGGGCCCATGAAGTAGTTAAGGTGGCCCTGGCTGAGCGTAGGGATAGTGTAGAGATATGGCCTGATGTTTTTGCAGTAAATGCAAAAGTCACATTACGCTATTTGTACACAATATATTAATGTGTTGAAGATGCAATTAGGCACTCAGAAGTGGCTAGCTAGTGCTGCCAATTGTCGTTATCATCAGCCCTCCAGAACTGTATCAGATACACCTCCTTACAAATGTATATGCATATGCGTCCAAGTCTACTTTAGTCGCAACCAAACACACCTTTACTGTAGTCGACGTATGCTCGCCCACCTCTTCCCACTCCAATTCCACCTATCCAATCATAATGGCTCAAAGTGTAAGATACTTAAAATCTGCATAAGGATGTGTGCATATGCATTTAGTATTTTATGGAAATGCGGTTTTATACAATCAAAAACAATGTAAAACTCTGCATGAGCCTGTAAATTATTAAATTATACAACTATTAGCTGTGAAGTTTGTAAACACTGTTATGTGCGTATTGTCGCTAACCAATAACGATTGTCGAACCTCGATTTGTGTTTCCAACGCACAAAGATTTATTCGCAAAAAGTAGTATAATATGTTCAAGCGAAGTGATAATAAATACAGCCGTGACTTATCGCAGGCGCTCTGGATCCAGTGTGCAGTCATTCAATCCTGAAGTCTGGGGACAAGATGTCTGAACACTAGATGTGAAGCTGCTGCTTATATGCACACAGAAATACAGTAATACAATGAAGATGGTATAGCTTGCTTCTATTGGTCCAGGTTTCAGGAAGGTCCAAGGGGTTGTCAATCATTGGCTAGTTTATCCTAAGGAATCCAAAGGAGGGGGTCATCTCTCCAGGGGGTATGCTCGGCTCTTCCCGCCAAGATCCCTTAGTCTTAAGTAGTCCATAATCCCCTATCATTCATAACTTGCGTATGCACTCTGAGATTCTTTCGCAGAGTGAACCAAACAGTGTCAAATGTTAAGAGGTTTATAATGATACCACATATGATATGATTCCTTCAACCTGTTCCATATATTTCACTAATATGCATATAACTTTAATATAAAACATAAATACTACTATATTTCTACATAAATGACTATGTGTTGCAACTACCATTAGTGTGTACTATTTTACAAGTATGCGTGTTTGTGCGAATTTATGGTAAAAGACCAAATACTGTTGCTGCCATGTGGTGCAGCTGCGTACGCCCTTCCACGCCATAGCGTGCCCTTATGCGCCGTAGCGTACCGTACGCATCTTTTCAGACAAAGACAACCAAGTTTGCTCGACTTTAATTGAAATGACTTTATCCAATTTGCTGACTTCGACAGCTCCACCCTTTGATAGTGTAATAAACTATCACCCAATCACCGTTTCAAGTACAGGATTATACAATACTTCTTCACAGACCATGATCTCGGTATCTGGTACCACCCTTTCAGTCTCTTTCTCTGTGTTACTCCTATGAGACCTTTTTCCACACTTCAACACAGTAGGAACACATTTGACAACTAAATCAATTGCTAAGATGACACCCAGTATAAGGAGAAGGAGCTTACCTACACTAGCAACCATTTCCTCTACCCACTTCCCCAGACCGGAGAACCATCTCACAGGGTTCAACCACGAGAACCAACCCGCCACCTTTTCCCCGACCTCATATAACGAAGAATTATGGCTCTTCCGAAATTCCCATTTCAGCTGCAAAATTTCATCCATCTTCCGGTCTATAACCTCTTTAGGGTCATCCATATTATTAGTGATGTACGTGCAACATTTGACACCGAACTGGGTGGCCAGTGTCACACAGTACCCACCAGTAATAGAGGTGAGATAATTTAGGACCAGTCTATGTTGCACCAACTCCTTCTTGTACGCTTGTAGCTCACTTCCAGTATACCTGAAAGTGTCATCATACATCTCGGTGATATTATCTATTAATTTAGCTAGGTCTTGGATATATTTAAAGTTTAATGTTCCCCGTGCGGTCCGGGTGAGATCTAGAGCAACCATAACTTGAAAACCAGCAGTTTCACTAATCAATTTTGTAGCTATGGGTTCCTCACCAGGAATCATATTTCTCTTGCCACGGTGTTCATACTGTGTGTGTATGTATGGTGGTGATGTAGTCTTGTGAATACCAACCATTTCTTCATGAGTAATAGTCATGATTTCAGGAACCAGTTTAGCTAAGAAACACAAGCCTTTGGAACTCGGAATCACCCAGGAATAAGCTTTCCTTCCACAAACAAAATACACATCATCAGGGAGAACATAAGGAACAGTATGCCCATTAATTATATCACACAGAGTTTTGATAAAACTACCCATGCCTAGTGTCTCCATTTGCTCTAGACACGTGTCTGCATGGATGACATTTTTACAATTATCTATAGAGACTTTTCCAATGGATACCTTCTTATGTTTGGTTATACGCCCCAATTTGTGACTTCCATCAACATTCCTGCCTATTGGTGACCTTGTGAGTCTCCCTCTAAAATGAGTGTGGCGAGCCATTGTCTGATCTGATGGGTCAGCCTCCCAATTCTCCAGGCGCTTTGCATGAGATATATTTAGGCACAGCAAAGATCTGCCTAAGGAGTATTGTCGAAGCGTCAGACTAGGGGACCTAGTGTTATTGCACCTCCCGTCTATGGGCCTCCCACCCCTCAAATCGAGTACTTCGGATATGTTTAGGGGGAATGGCACTAGTCCTATATTATGCTGCCCTTGCGGCACATGAGAGCACACCCAACACTCGGTTTGGTTTAGCACCTTACCCACCAGGGAGTGATAATCCTCCAAAGGATGCCTGCCTATATTCAGAGTACTGGGGGACTGGCATCGTTGGATGCATCTCTCTTCAACTAGGGAGTCGCAGAACTTGCAGATACAATACTCATCAGACAATAGCCCCTCACACTGCCTCCGAGTTCCTGAGCTAGCAGACCTTTTCATAACCCCTGGACTAAGCTTGATAATGGGCTGCTCTGAGTATTCTAATAACTTTTCCTCTGCCTCCATCTCATCCGTATCACTACCAGAACTCTCCTCCATCCTCCATCCTCCTTCACAAAAATAGAATGTCCTAGAAAGAGTAAAAACAAGGAAAATCCTGGAACAAAAGAAAAACAAAAACCGCCACTCCATCGCTGGAAAGATAGTTCTGGGGCAACGTCTCTGGTTCAGGTGTCTCGACTGCAGGCTTTAGGTCTCCCGGAACAGACTCACAAGTGACAGATCTATGTCGTCAGTCTCAGTATTATCTTGCACTTTCTGCGGATTATGGACTCTCCTGCAGTGGGTGGAATGGACCCAAGTGTCTCTCTCTGCAACTTTCAGTGATGTAGTACTGGTCAGCAGCACTTGGTATGGGCCTTCCCAACGGTCTGTTAAACAACCTGAACGTAAGAAATTGCGGATCATAACATAGTCTCCAGGTTCAACATCATGACAGTTTGTTTCTGGCATACCAGGTGACAGCATTTTTAGTTTTTGTTGTTGTTGTTTTAGCTGTCTACTCATTCTTATAAGATATTGTACAGTCACTTCATTATTACACTTCAAGTCGTCTTGTGGACTCACGATCAAAGGAGGTTGTCGTCCGAACAGTATCTCAAAGGGGGACAGATTAAGAGGAGGTCTAGGAGTGGTCCGAATGCTATGGAGGACCAATGGCAAAACCTCTGGCCATGCCAACCCAGTTTCTGCCATTACCTTACCAAGCTTGTTCTTTATAGTACCAATTACTCTCTCCACCTTACCACTGGCTTGTGGTCGGTAAGGGGTGTGAAGTCTGCTACCGATTCCCATGAGTTTACACATATTTTGGAAGATATCACCAGTAAAGTGGGTACCCCTATCACTTTCAATGATTCTAGGGATACCAAACCTATATACAAAGTCTTGTACAATTTTCTTTGCAGTGAACACAGCAGTATTAGTGGCTGCCGGATATGCTTCTACCCAACCGGAAAACACATCAATACAAACTAACACATACTTTAAATTCCTGCACGGTGGTAATTGGATATAGTCAATTTGTATTACCTGAAAAGGCACGTCTGTAGGAGGGATGTGGGATGGATGGCTCAGTTGGAATAGTTTTCCCGACATTTTTCCTCAAACAAGTAAGACATGACATTGCCTTCTTACCAGCCTGAGAGGAAAATCCGGGAGCACACCAGTATGCTCTCATCAGTTTGCACATACCTTCTTTACCCAGGTGAGTCAGGCCGTGTGCTGCTTCAGCCAGGCTTGGATAGTACGTTCGGGGAACTACATGCTTAATTTGTCCATCCCTCCAGAGTCCTGAGGACTCTTGACCACATCCCTTCGCCTTCCAGACCGCTTTTTCCTGCAGGGAACACAAATCTTGCATTTCAATTAATTTCTGCATGTCTAATGTCTGAAAAACCATCATAGTCTCGGTTGATACAGTCATAGGTTGCCCTGCTGCCCATTTAGCAGCTTCGTCTGCCCTGTTGTTGCCCAATGACACTGGGTCTTTTTCAAAGGTATGGGCTTTGCACTTTATGACGGCTAGTGTTCTGGGTAACTGTATCGCTGTCAGAAGTCCTTTTATGTGTTGTGAGTGTGCCACTGGCGTACCTGCTGCTGTCGTAAAGTTTCTAAGATGCCAAAGGGCCCCAAAATCATGCACTTCCCTGAAGGCGTACCTAGAGTCAGTATATATATTGGCTGATTTACCCTCTGCCAACTCACACGCTCTCCTTAATGCTACTAGTTCCGCCACCTGGGCTGAGTGAGGTGGGCCAAGGGGTTCAGCTTCTACCACATCCTGATCGTCTACCACAGCGTAACCAGTACATAGCTCTCCCGTCTCTGTCTGTCTATGACAACTTCCATCTGTATAAAACGTAAAAGCTACATTTTCTAAGGGGGTGTCACGTATGTCGGGCCTTGCAGTAAAGGTCTGATTCAGGTGTTCCATACAGTCATGTGTGTCAGTATTCTTGCCTAACTCATCATCAACCAGGGTCTCCTCACCTCCCACCCTTTGTGTCTCTAGAGACACATATGGAAGATATGTAGCTGGATTTAAGTTCCTTCATCGTTTGATGGTGATGTTTGAGGGTGCCATCAGGGCTAGTTCCCACTTTGTGAATCTAGCTGAAGAAACATGTCTGGTTTGGGCTGAATTTAACAGAGCTGATACAGCATGGGGTGTATAGACAGTTGAATTATGTCCTAATACTACGTCCTCGCTCTTACTTACCAGAAGAGCAGTTGCTGCTACACTTCTGAGACATGTTGGGAGTGAACTTGCCACATTGTCCAATTGTGCACTGTAGTATGCTACCAGTCTGCTAGCGTCACCATGTTTCTGTGTGAGGACACCTGCTGCACAACCATCAGCTTCTGTACAGTATAGCTCAAAAGGCTTTTCATAATCAGGTATTCCCAATGCAGGTGCTCTAGTCAGACTATCTTTAAGATTAAAGAATGCTTGCTCTGACTCTTCTGTGTGTACGACACTTTCTGGTTTTGAGGAACAGACTAGCTCCTGCAATGGTAATGCCAGAATAAAAAAACCTGGGATCCAGGATCTACAGTATCCACACATCCCCAGGAAAGTACGAATCTGCTTCTGGCTCTTCTGGCTCTGCGGCAGAGTCATGTGTTGTATGGCCTCAATCGTGTCGGTTGTCAGGTGTCTTAGCCCTTTAGTGAGGCAGTGTCCTAAGTATTTGACCTTAGTCTGACATGGCTGTAATTTATCTTTTGCCACCTTGTGCCCTGTTTGTGAAAGATGAAGCAACAACAATTTAGTATCATGTAAACATGACATAAAAGAATCAGAGCACAACAACAAATCGTCCACATATTGAATTAGAACAGACCCATTGCTAGGTTGAAAGGATTGTAAACAGTCATGTAAGGCTTGGGAGAAAATACTGGCGCTGTCAATGAACCCCTGGGGTAGTCTGGTCCATGTGTATTGCACTCCCCGGTAGGAGAATGCAAAAAGGTATTTGCAGTCAGGGTGAAGAGGGACTGAGAAGAAAGCAGAACATAGATCAATGACAGTAAAGTGACTAGCAGACGGTGGAATCTGCATGAGGGTGACAGCTGGATTCGGCACTAGAGGGAATTGGCTCTCAACGATTAATTCCCCTTAAGTCCTGGACTAATCTATAGCCCCTACCCCCACTCTTCTTCACAGGGAAAATGGGACTATTTGCTGTACTGGCTGTACGAATTAAAATCCCTTGTTGTAACAGCCTCTCAATAACAGGATATACCCCTAGTTCCACCTCCGGTTTTAATGGATACTGTGGGATTTTTGGAGCTATCCTACCACTTTTTAGATTGACCATGACAGGGGCTACGTTTGCCATCAGTCCAGTGTCCTGTCCATCTCTGGTCCATAGTGAACCTGGTATTTCCAGCAACATCCCCTTTACTTGAGATGGACTGTGTTCTATAACAGTAGAGTGTAACATTAACCTTTGAGGGGTGTCCAATATGTCCTGTACCTCATGAGCGACCTTCTCGGGTATATCTAGGAACACACCATCTGAAGTACAGTATATGACACATCCCATTTTACATAGCAAGTCTCTCCCTAGCAAGTTAGTAGGAGCCGCTGCAGCCAAGAGAAACGAATGCTTAGTATGCAGAGGCCCGATAGTAACTTCAGCGGGTTTAGTTAGAGGATAATGTAACACTTTTCCCATTACCCCCATAGCTGGAATAGTTTTACTGGTCACCTGTAGATTGAAAGGAGAGGTTATTACTGATCGGGCCGCCCCTGTATCTACAAGAAAGGTTTGTTTCCTACCAGCTATGTCAACTATCATTGTTGGTTCTTCTCTCAGACTCTCAGTTAACCTCACTGGCTGTAGACTACAGGTATGACCTGACCCCTAGCACTGACTAATGCTTTCCCGTGCAGCATTTGCTGCTATAACATGCGCAGGTAACTGTGTGTTCTCTTGCCTATGTGTGTTTCTCCGTGGAGGATACCTATATGATTCCCTATATATATGTGTATCCTGTCTTGCTTTTTTACAATCTCTTGCGAAATGGCCTTCTTCGTTACACCTGAAACATCTGATCACTTTAGGTTTCTTGTTATATGGGTTGTATGCTGGTGGTCGTGTATGCATCCCCTCTAGAGCCTGTATACTTACCGTCATTAACCTATCACTTTTCTCTTCCTTCTTCATAAAAAGGTTTTTGTCATGCTCCACAGCAGACTCACTGAGAGAATCTACTGTATTGCCTCTCCAATTAGGTAATGTGGTTTGTAATTTCGTCTTTAAATTTTCTCTAAGGCCATCCATTAATACTCCTACAGCTACCTCTCTGTGATGTGGGTCCTCACCTATGTTGGATATCCCAGTAAACTGTGTTATCGCTGCTATAGCTCTAGCTCTAGCAAAGTAATCTGAGGCTGTTTCACTATCCTTTTGTTTTATGGTGAAAATCTTACTCCAATTTACTACTACTGGAAAATAGATGGCTAAATGTTTGACAATTTGTTCTATATTTTCTTGGTTAATCTCATCAGTCAAGGTGTTATCTTCATCCAACACACAATCTTTAATAAAATTTTTGTATGTCAGTATGAGGAGGAAGACACGCCCTCAACACTACACGCCAATCCTTATCGGTTGGTTCGTGTGCATTTCCTAAGTCTTTAACAAATTTCTGACACTTTGCCAACTCTTTTCTGGGATCTGGGAATTCAGTCATAATGGAATGTAATTCTGATCTAGTCCAGGGACAATGCATTGTAACATTTCTTAAAGGAACTACACCATCCTTATCCTGTTTCCCATTGGGAACTGATATTGTGTCGACTGGGTATGCACCCACTGGTTCACTGGTTTCAGAAGTCACTACCGGATCTGTTGTTTCAAGATTTAGAATGCTATCACTCCTAGTGATCACACTACTCTCACCTATCTCAGCCATTGCTCCTTTCCCATACTTACGCTGAACCTCTAGCATATTAACAGCATGAGCAATGGCCGAAATCACAGTGGGTTCATCTTCATCTTCTGATACACTTGTTTTAAACTGGCTTAAAACAGGATACAACTTAGCAATTTCTCTTTTTTCAGTTTTAATAACAGCTGTACTTATCGCTCCCCCCACATAGGGTGGCGGGGGCGCGCTTGCGCTGCGTTCGCCACGCTTCTCAACGGCCACTTCTGCCGTGCGCGTGCATTTCGCCACGCCTACTTCCGCTGTGCATTCGCTGATCTGCCACGTGTTACCTTCCATTTGCCACAATTTTAAACAATCATTATTTCTATTTCTATTTTTCGTTGACTTAATCAACCATACTTTATCTTTTACAGTATTTAGTACCTCTGCATTAAAACTTCCTATTGTTGGGAAAGGCCTATCACAATCTTTGGTCATCTTGACCCACGTGTCGCAATACGCAGTTGCGTATGTACCATATTTCTTACACATGAGAAATCTCGCTGAACCAATAGGACCTTCCTTAGGCAGTACACTGGCCATCTCTAGCGTATGCTTAGCACCCATGTTGAACAACACCAATCTACACGGAACACAGACACACCGCAATGCTCTGTTCCTTCCGGCCAACAATACTCTTCTCTGTGGAACACAGACACACAACAATGCTCTGTTCTTTCCACCCAACAATTTCAACCCTGTTGCTACAATGACCGCTAGAGATCTCTAATGCCCTGTGAACGTATTTCCAAATAGCCGCGTCCACTCGCTTTCTCTTGTTCCGAACAAGAATCCCTAACACAGAAATAGTTCCTCTATAGCCCGGCTATCTCAAATTTCTGTTGAGTTTATTATCGCTAGGAGCACAAGTTGATAAAATCAACCTGCCTTTCTAGTATAATACCTCCTAGCTGCTTCACCAATTCGCACTAACGGTGCGGTTAGATCGCACTGCCTACCAATACTAATTATTAGCAAACCTTGCGATCTATTGGTAGCGCTTTGCGAAAACCCGGTTTTCGCATTCGGTATACCTGCCCTGTATACCGTCCTTCAGTTGGGCAATCCGCCTCATCAGACAGCAACTGAGCACAATGAATAATAAACAGTGTATCTACATTACAAAATCACACACTATACACCTTTTCTGCGCAGAAAATCCCAACAACAGTAATAATGTCTCAGAGGTTTTCACAAGTAGTTATACTATGCACATATAATAACTATCAAGACGATTGTTTAACCACGTGGCAAATCTAACGGAAGTTCGCGTACGCACAGCAGGAAATACACATACACTAAGCAATGCAATACAGTTAAAACGCACAATGACAGTAAAAAGAAACAGTTTTCTCTTTTGTCCCTAGGTTCTAGTTAGCGTGCCCTAGACAATGCAAAACGGACATTCGGTTTCACAACACAGAGTAAAATTCAGGTTTTGAACACATTGCGTTCTTACTCGTTTATGACGCGTCTCCACCCTTTGTTGAGGAACCGAAATCCATTGGTCTTGCGTATCATCGGCAACGAAACCTCCAAAGCTCACGAGTCCCCCAAATTGTTATGTGCGTATTGTCGCTAACCAATAACGATTGTGGAACCTCGATTTGTGTTTCCAACGCACAAAGATTTATTCGCAAAAAGTAGTATAATATGTTCAAGCGAAGTGATAATAAATACAGCCGTTACTTATCGCAGGCGCTCTGGATCCAGTGTGCAGTCATTCAATCCTGAAGTCTGGGGACAAGATGTCTGAACACTAGATGTGAAGCTGCTGCTTATATGCACACAGAAATACAGTAATACAATGAAGATGGTATAGCTTGCTTCTATTGGTCCAGGTTTCAGGAAGGTCCAAGGGGTTGTCAATCATTGGCTAGTTCATCCTAAGGAATCCAAAGGAGGGGGTCATCTCTCCAGGGGGTATGCTCGGCTCTTCCCGCCAAGATCCCTTAGTCTTAAGTAGTCCATAATTCCCTATCATTCATAACTTGCGTATGCACTCTGCGATTCTTTCGCAGAGTGAACCAAACAGTGTCAAATGTTAAGAGGTTTATTATGATACCACATATGATATGATTCCTTCAACCTGTTCCATATATTTCACTAATATGCATATAACTTTAATATAAAACATAAATACTACTATATTTCGACATAAATGACTATGTGTTGCAACTACCATTAGTGTGTACTATTTTACAAGTATGCGTGTTTGTGCGAATGTATGGTAAAAGACCAAATACTGTTGCTGCCAAATTTTTTTTTACTGTATTGAAGCGAAAAAGAAGTGTAACTGAGCAAATGTTAAGTGACGATAAAAAAAAAATTGCAAGCATGCCATTCTACACACGCAGTGGCAAAGAGAGAATGAGGCCTTCACCTTTGGGTATTAGTGGCAGATCCCAAAAAGTTACCCAGCCTACAATTGGTGCACAACTACTGTTACGCGTCAAAGCCGAGCTGCAAGATAACAGTGAGGCATTACAGGAGAATATTTGCTCTGATTCACAAATGACAACAATCGCTGTGGAGAGTCCATCCAACAGTGGGATGTCTAATCGTGAGCATTCTGATGATGTGCCTTTGGAATTAGAAGAGGATGAGGGGGAGATTTGTGTAGGCGACGAGGGCGCTAATGATGATGTTGATGATTATGATGCAGACAGATACCAAATTGCCTTTCTCAATTTCTATTTATATTCTAGATTATATAACGGCTGAATAGTTTTCTATTTTACTCCTAGTGGAGAGAGGATCTGATGCAGACAGATACCAAACTGCCTTTGTCCATTTCAATTTATATTGTACAGTATATAACGGCTGAATTTATTAGTATTTTATACAAGTGGAGGGGGCCTAGAGAGACAGAAACCAAACTGGCTTTCTCCATGTCAATTAATATTGTACAGTCTATAACGGCTGGATTTTTTGGTATTTTATACAAGTGGAGGGGGGCCTAGAGAGACAGAAACCAAACTGGCTTTCTCCATGTCAATTAATATTGTACAGTCTATAATGGCTGAATTTTTTGTTTTTTTAAAAAAGTGGAGGGGGGCCTATAGAGACAGAAAGCAAACTGTCTTTTTCCATTTCTTTACATATTTAACTATAAGTGTAGGGTGTAATATACATCCAAAGACGATGGCTGCATTGCCAATATGCATAGATGGAGAGGAAGACAATCTGTTTTGTGTGTAGAATAAATGAAGGCCTACCAACAAAGAATTAAACTGTTTTCTTGGATGATTTATTACCTCAACAATTAAATTACTTATCTCTAAAACAGTTGGAGCACTAAATTGGGTTATTTTAGGCACAAAAACATGTATTTTCCAACAAAATAGCAAAACAAAACCAAACAAAACCAAAACCAAAACACGCAATGGCGGTTTCGCAAAACCAAAACCAAAACCAAAACACGACGGTAATCCAGATCCAAAACCGAATCCAAAACCAAAACACGGGGGTCAGTGACCATCTCTAATATTTACTAAACTGTGGGTTTGAAAAAGTGGAGATGTTGCCTATAGCAACCAATCAGATTCTACTTATCATTTATTTAGTGCATAGTATAAAATGACAGCTAGAATCGGATTGGTTGTTATAGGCAACATCTCCAATTTTTCAAACCCGCAGTTTAGTAAATATACCCCTTAGAATGCAAGGGGTGTCAAGCAAACAGGCAGATAAATAGCTGAAAAGTTGTATTAGTTGGAGGAAAGAGGTGTTGAATAAAATGTACTATTTGACTAAAATTATCTTTTAATAGACAAAGAAACACACAGAATATATATACAAGGTGAGTTGAGCAAACATAGCTGCGAGAAGTGTCTATTGTCAAAAATTTGACAAAATGCAGTATGTATGAGCCAACAGCGTGCTTCGTAAATTGATTTCACGTGAGTCGCTGTGATGATCAGGCTGCCAGAAGAATTTAGCACCCATCTACAGTACAGTCTGTATGAGGTAGATTAACGAGCAGAGTGTTCTGTTACATTAACCTATGAAGATCCTTTGCAATGCTAGAAGGAATACATTAAAAAATTGCTCTCAGTACACAGCCATTACATTCCTGAGCATAATGCAGGTAAAAAGCACACCACTGTATTTACACTCTTTCAGTACTCTAAGGCACATTACTATAGTATTTATGGTAATATATTCTTAGTACAGGGATGAAGACAGGGGTCTATATGAGATTAGGAAGCTTGGCAAAGTAACAGATAAGAGAAATAGGGAAACAATGGGCATAGGCAGATATGATGCAACTGAAAGAATAGACATAGGTACCGTATAACAAAAAAGCTGAAATTTTAGGCAAGGGAGATTAAAAGAAAAGGTAAGTCAAGGGGCAGGCAGAAGAGACACTGGTGAATAAAGAGAATTTACATAAGCAATGAACAAGGGTGACAAGTGTGAAGTGACAGATGAGGCAGAAGACACACAGGGAGCAAATGGAAATTGGGACAGAAAAATGGGCGTAGAAATAAGTCAAGGAGCAGTTGGAAGAAAAGATATAGGAGAGACTAGAATGGGAACTACGAGGTGAGAAGTAATTTTGCTTTAATATATTAGAATACATTAAGGCCTATTTATCAATAGGCCCCTTTCACAATTTTTTGTTGGCACTTATGGCAGCCATAAAAAAACAATTATTATGCTTTTTCTTTTTTTTCTTTTTGCGTGGGCTTCTGTAGCTGCCGCGTAGATGACAGTGTGAAGAGGAGCAGAGAAGAGCTGCCCTGCCTTTCGGGCATAAGATAAGTTAAGATCTAGTGTGTGTGTGTGTGTGTGTGTGTGTGTGTGTGTCTGTTTGTATATATGGCTGTCTGTCTGTCTCAGCCAGAGGAGTAGGTGATTATGGAAATGAAGGGGATGATTAAGGACATGGGATGATTGTGGCAGGGCCATCTTTTCCATTGGGCACGATGGGCAGCTGCCCGGGGGCCCCACGGGCGAGGGGGCCCCATAGGCACAGCTCTTAATGAGAATAAATAATCCTGCAAAAGAAAAAAGCCTGCAAAAAAAACCTACAAGGATCACCGAGCAAGTACATCTATCTATCTCTATCTGTATAAATCTATATCTATATCTGTATACATATATATATCTATATCTATATCTAGGGGCCCCGGTGCACTGCTTTGCCCGGGGGCCCATAATGTTGTTAAGATGGCCCTGGATTGTGGACATGGAGGGGGTGATTAAGGACATGGGGGGATGATTGTGGACATGGAGGGGGTGATTAAGGACATGGGGGGATGTTTGTGGATATGGAGGGGGTGATTAAGGACATGGGGGGATGATTGTGGACATGGAGGGGATGCTTTATGAACATGGGGATGATTATGGACATGAAGGGGGTGATTATGGACAAGGAGTGGGTGAGTATACACATGGAGGGGGTTGCCGAGTGACAACCCAGGAAGGGAAACCAACGCTGATGAGAAGGGGGTTGAGGATGCTAAGTAGATGATGAATGAGAAGTAAGAGGGACGATAGAGAATGTTCTTACGGGTGATAGAGGATTAAGATGAAGAAGAGGATTGAGGAGTGGGATGTTGGTATATAAATGGAGAACAGAGCAGTACGATGTGCTCAGACCTAAATTTTCTATTAATTGTGGACCCTCTCTCCAAGTCCCAGGGAAGTAGCATTTCTAAAAGTGGGCATTATGGGAAAATTGACAAAATTAATGCCACTCATTCTGTTAGCTTCACTCCACTGGACATCAGGCGCGGGCTGGCAGATGTCAGCCCGGGGGGCGCACAGGCGGCCGCATCACGTGACACGTGATGCGGCCGCGTCATTGATGACGTGGCCGCATCGAGTGTCACGTGATGCGGCCGTCTGTGCGCTGACACGGCCATATCACGTATATTGTGATGCGGCCGCCGGTGAAGATAGACTTTATTGCATCCGGGGGGCAACCCCTCGGCCCTAACACCGGTAAGACTGAGCGGCCCGGGGGGCCGCTGCCCCCCTGCCCCCCGGGCCAGCCCGCCCCTGCTGGACATATACTTACTTTATATGGAAATGCATAATAAGGCCATGTAAAAATTTTAATATGCCTCCATGCTAGCTCTGTTGCCTTGTCACAAATCCAGGCCTGCCAGTGCTTAGCTGGACTAGTCTGTTAGGGATAACCAATATATACATACATATAATAAGGTTATTTTGTTAATTATATGTGTCACTTAACATGAAGGAGGACAAGCTGTGACATTGCAGGCTGCAAGAGAGGCCGACAGAAGAGTCTGCCTATCCCAACACAGATTGGTTGTGTGAGGAGACGGTTCTTAACGTAAAGCAGGCAGAAGGTGGGATATTAATTTATTTGTGGAGTGATGGTGAGGTATTTAATGTGTGTGAGTTTGGGGAGAAGGGGTGCTATTTATTAAATGTGAATATGAATTATAAAATGTTGGCAAGGGTTTTGAGAAATGGGTTTATTTATTACATGTAAATGCTAATAATTTATTGCCAGGCTGTTTGGTGGGGAGGAAAATAAGTTTATTTATTAAATGTGTACGCTATTACTTTAATGTCGGCGCTGCTTGGGGAAAATAGTTCTATTATTAAATGTGAATAGTATTAATTTTATTTCATTTCAAATTTGGGGCTGGTTGCAGGGAGAGAGGCCTAATTATTAAAGTGCTATTGATTTATTAACGGGACTGTTTGGGGACTCCTAAACTTTATGTACCTGTTCTTTTTTCAAAATAGGGCCCCGACATCCCAGAATCTACACAAGCAGCAACTGAGCTTAAGACACCAGCAGCCACAGGTGGTGAAAGTGACAAAAGCAGGTAGGAGAGAGCAGGACAGTCAGCCAACTGTCCTGAATCTGTTGGAGCAGTCCTTAATTTGGGTGACTGTCTCACTGTGTCAGGATTTGGTCTGTCTGTAAGGACAGTTGGGAGGTATGTCCTACTTCACACTGTTATGCTTGTGACGGCAAAGATGCGTGCAACTAACAGTAGTGCACACAGCATTGTCTGTTTATTTGTCTAAAATGAAGACCATATCAGACAATAGGGGGCCCCCCTGTCTTAAGTACACCGGGCCGCCCAGAACCTTAATCCAGCTGTGGTCAGTTAGCCCTGGTTATACTGACCTGGAAAGGATAGGGTTAACTTCACTAGGCCAGTCTCTGTAGATATGCACAGATATGAGCTTTTGGTTCCACTAATGTAAAGAGAAAAACAAGTAAAATGAATAGATGAATGATTACAAAATGAATTACAAAAATCCCCTATATATATATATATATATATATATATATATTTAAAAACCTTAATTTAAAAGAATTGGAACGTTTTTTTTTGTTTTTTTTATATTTTTATCTGTTGTCGCCATACAGAGACAACAGGACAGGTATTGCAGGGGTACAAGTACTGCCATGATACTTAAATAGGTTAACCCAAGAAAGTCGGTGAATCATACTGCTGGCTGGGGTTATCCCTGGTGATAGCAATTTTATCTCTGGTAGGAACCCTTTCAAGTATTGGACGATGCTAGAAAAGCCCTATCGCTGACTTCTTGTCGATTGATAAATCAGTCCCAATGTTTCTATATAGCTGTAATGTATTGGGCTGGGTGGATTGAGTATTCCTGCACTATCAGATGAGGTTAAAGCCTTCAAATAATCTGTGACATCTCTTTTTAAGTGGTTTAGCAGTTTATGAGTAGTACATAATCCCTAGACACCTAACCATATAGCTGCCTATATCTCTTGCCCCCTGCCCATCCCCCCATCACCATTCTTTACATTAAGTTTGTCCCTGATATTGTATTGGCTCTTTTGTTCTATTGTTCTGTGTGCTGAATGTAATTGTCAATATCTAATCTTAATTTGTATCATAGACACATTTCCAGTCCAATTATGTATATTAGGTGTAGTTCATGGTGTCTATTCACATTGTTTATCCAAGGAAAACTGAAAACTAGCAATCCATTTGTGCTTTATGACATTTTCAGCAGTTATTCTTATTTTATATGTATGGAAAACTAAACAGTATTATTTTTTTTGAACTGTAAACTTTATGCAATTTGTAGTGCCTATTCTTATTGTGCATTAGTGAAATGTTTTATAAAAAATATATTTAAAACAAAACAGTTATACATAATTCTCACTAGACCAACCCCATGCTGGTTCAAACCTTAGGAGGGATGGTGACATCTCCAGCTTCTTACCGTATGGTAGTGTGGTGCTGGCCAGTGACATCATAGCCTCTCCAAGGAACATCAATGACTTTGAGGAGCAGCAGCCATCAGCTTCACAGGTAAAAGCTGCTGGCTACTTCTCCTATATGTCCTCATGGACATTATGTCACTCATTCAGTTTTTTCGTATCCCCCTAACCATTGGCGCCCTATTAAACCTGCTAGGTAGAGCCGGCCCAGGATGTATAAAGTACTGATGTATGAAACTCCATAAATTCTATTCAACGTGCTAATGACAAATACAGAAAAAATTGAGTTTTGTACCAGTAAGTGCATTTTAATAATGACGCCATTTTAGAACACAATGAATTGTCTGTATAATTCTACAACTAGATAGATAATGGGACTTATAACAAGTACAAAAAAGAAATGTGTTTTGAGCCAGTTAGTGTGTTTGGGAAAATATACAGGCTGATATCACAATTGATTGCCTGTATATTTCTACACCTAAATACCCAATGGTGCTAATGACATGTACAAAAAACAGTTGGGTTTTGAAGTGGCTAGTGTGTTGTCATGAGGGTGTAAAATATGTAAGGATAAAAAAGCAAATTATAATGACAATCAAGGAACAATGAGTCAGATGTACTTTTTCTAGGCTCTAAATAATGTGACATATTTGATGCTTAGGCTGGGTACACACTACAATGTTTTCAGCTGATTATTGGGCCAATCACACTATAAATGAACATTCAGGCCGATAATACATCAGTGTGTGCGCAGCAATGATGCACGATTATAGCTCCAAAGCACATCATATCATTTAATTTGAAACCAGACCAAAAATGTTGTTCAATGATGGAACAATGTTGTTCCAATCCTGCAGTTTGTACGTACTCACGACCATCTGTTCAACAATCTGCAGCGACACCTTTCTGGTCGTGTATATTTAGATTTATGATGTCGTCGCTGGAGGTAATGATGGTCATAATAGGTACAATTATAAAAGTAGATATATCAATCAGCACTTCTACACTTCTACTGTATGCTGGCATACAGTGGAAGTGCTTACTGCTTGTAAAATGTATATGCTTTGTTTTTGTTGTTTTTAACATGTTGATATGTTCAGTTTCTATTTTAATTAATAAAAAAAGTTTGTTTAAATTCAGACTATTTCTTTCATCAACCTTCATATATTGTCCATACAGGACTTGTATGATAGCCTCACAGGTCTCGGGTATGATCAAACCCAGAACTTGTGGTGAAATTGCTGTGTTGTGTTTGAGATCAGCCAGTGTCCTTCCTTTGACCAATAATCGTAGGGTAACAACCAGTCTCTGCTTTGCAGATATAGTTCTCCTTAAATGGGTGTCCTCCTTCTGGATGAATGGGGTGACAGGCAGGAACAGGGTTCTTGTCCTGTATCTCCTGTAGCAGAGGTATATTTGAAAAGGAATCTCTCCTCTGTAACCACTGCTTGGTCCAATAAGTCTGATTCTTTCTTCTTCTTTCCCTCCGGGTTTGTGCTTGCAGTGTTCTTGCCATCAGTGTCGGACTGGGGCATGAAGGGCCCACCGGGGGAATGCAGTGATAGGGGCCCACTGCATTGGGGTGTGGCCAACTGTAAGAGTGGGTGTGGCCAGTCAAGGGGGTGTGGTCAGCCCGTGGAGGGCAACTTACAACGTAAAGCACAAGGACACCTGGTAATATATATATATATATATATATATATATATATATATTAGAGATGAGCGCACTCGGATTTATGAAATCCGAGCCCACCCGAACGTTGCCGATCCGAGTCGGATCCGAGACAGATCCGGGTATTGGGGCCAAATTCAAATCTGAAACTGAGGCTCTGACTCATAATCCCGTTGTCGGATCTCGCGATACTCGGATCCTATAAATTCCCCGCTAGTCGCCGCCATCTTCACTCGGGCATTGATCAGGGTAGAGGGAGGGTGTGTTAGGCGGTCCTCTGTCCTGCTTTATCTCGTGCTGTTCAGTTCAGTGCTGTGCTGTGCTGTGCTGTGCTGTGCTCAGTCCAGTGGTGCTGTGTCCTGTGCTCTGTCCTTCTGAGGTCAGTGGTGCTGCTGGGTCCTGTGCTGTTTCCTGTTCAGTCCAGTGGTGCTGTGTCCTGTGCTCTGTGCTTCTAAGGGCATAGTTATTTCCCCATTATTCCCAAGTTTTTAAAAAATAAAACAAAAGTTAAAAAAAAAAAAAAAAAAAAATGTAAAAAAAAAAATATAATTATAACCAAATTTACAAAACCAATCCAGCAGTATAAGCCCATTGGTACTGCAATATTACCAAGTTCACACATTCAGCAGTAAAAGTCCAGTGGTACTGCAATATTACAAAGTTCACACATTCTGCAGTATCAGTCCAGTGGTGCTGTGTCCTGTGCTCTGTCCTGCTGAGTTCTGTAGTGCTGCTGGGTCCTGTGCTGTGTCCTGTTCAGTCCAGTGGTGCTGTGTCCTGTGCTCTGTGCTTCTAAGGGCATAGTTATTTCCCCATTATTCCCAAGTTTTTAAAAAATAAAAAAAAAGTTATAAAAAATATTAAAATAAAAAATGGAAAAATAAAAGTAATTATAACCAAATTTGCAAAACCAATCCAGCAGTATAAGTCCATTGGTACTGCAATATTACCAAGTTCCCACATTCTGCAGTATCTTGTGCTACATATAATGGAGACCAAAAATTTGGAGGATAAAGTAGGGAAAGATCAAGACCCACTTCCTCCTAATGCTGAAGCTGCTGCCACTAGTCATGACATAGACGATGAAATGCCATCAACGTCGTCTTCCAAGCCCGATGCCCAATCTCGTAGTACCGGGCATGTAAAATCCAAAAAGCCCAAGTTAAGAAAAAGTAGCAAAAAGAGAAACTTAAAATCATCTGAGGAGAAACGTAAAGTTGCCAATATGCCATTTACGACACGGAGTGGCAAGGAACGGCTTAGGCCCTGGCCCGTGTTCATGACTAGTGGTTCAGCTTCACCCACGGATCTTATCCCTCCTCCTCCTCCCCCCCTCCAAAAAATTGAAGAGAGTTATGCAGTCAGCAACAAAACAGCAAACAACTCTGCCTTCTAAAGAGAAATTATCACAAATCCTCAAGGCGAGTCCAAGGGTGTTGGTGGTTGTCAAGCCTGACCTTCCCATCACTGTACGGGAAGAGGTGGCTCGGGAGGAGCCTATTGATGATGTAGCTGGCGCTGTGGAGGAACTTGATGATGAGGATGGGGATGTGGTTATTGTAAATGAGGCACCAGGGGGGGGAAACAGCTGATGTCCATGGGATGAAAAAGTCCATCGTCATGCCTGGTCAGAAGACCAAAATATGCACCTCTTCGGTCTGGAGTTATTTTTATCCAAATCCAGACAACCAATGTATGGCCATATGTAGCTTATGTAAAGCTCAAATAAGCAGGGGTAAGGATCTTGCCCACCTAGGAACATCCTCCCTTATACGTCACCTGAATAACCTTCATAGTTCAGTGGTTAGTTCAGGAACTGGGGCTAGGACCCTCATCGGTACAGGGACACCTAAATCCCGTGGTCCAGTTGGATACATACCAGCAACACCCTCCTCGTCAACTTCCTCCACAATCTCCATCAGATTCAGTCCTGCAGCCCAAGTCAGCAGCCAGACTGAGTCCTCCTCAATACGGGATTCATCCGAGGAATCCTGCAGCGGTACGCCTACTACTGCCACTGCTGCTGTTGCTGCTGTTAGTCGGTCATCTTCCCAGAGGGGAAGTCGTAAGACCGCTAAGTCTTTCACAAAACAATTGACCGTCCAACAGTCGTTTGCCATGACCACAAAATACGATAGTAGTCACCCTATTGCAAAGCATATAACTGCGGCTGTAACTGCAATGTTGGTGTTAGACGTGCGCCCGGTGTCCGCCATCAGTGGAGTGGGATTTAGAGGGTTGATGGAGGTATTGTGTCCCCGGTACCAAATCCCGTCGAGATTCCACTTCACTAGGCAGGCGATACCAAAAATGTACAGAGAAGTACGATCAAGTGTCCTCAGTGCTCTAAAAAATGCGGTTGTACCCGCTGTCCACTTAACCACGGACATGTGGACAAGTGGTTCTGGGCAAACGAAGGACTATATGACTGTGACAGCCCACTGGGTAGATGCATCCCCTTCCGCAGCAACAGCAACAGCTGCATCAGTAGCAGCATCTACAAAATGGCTGCTCGTGCAAAGGCAGGCAACATTGTGTATTACAGGCTTTAATAAGAGGCACACCGCTGACAACATATTAGAGAAACTGAGGGAAATTATCTCCCAGTGGCTTACCCCACTTAGACTCTCATGGGGATTTGTGGTGTCAGACAATGCCAGTAACATTGTGTGGGCATTAAATATGGGCAATTTACAGCACGTCCCATGTTTTGCCCACACCATTAATTTGGTGGTGCAGCATTACCTCAAGAGTGATAGGGGTGTGCAGGAGATGCTTGCGGTGGTGCGCAAAATTGCTGGACACTTTCGGCATTCAGCCAGTGCCTACCGCAGACTAGAGGCACATCAAAAAAGCATGAACCTGCCCTGCCATCACCTCAAACAAGAGGTTGTGACGCGCTGGAACTCCACCCTCTATATGCTGCAGAGGATGGAGGAGCAGCAAATGGCCATTCAGGCCTAAACAGCCACCTACGACACAGGCAAAGGAGTGGGGATGCGCCTCAGTCAAGCGCAGTGGAGACTGATTTCCGTGTTGTGCAAGATTCTGCAGCCATTTAAACTTGCCACACGAGAAGTCAGTTCCGACACTGCCAGCTTGAGTCAGGTCATTCCCCTGATCAGGCTGTTGCAGAAGCAGCTGGAGAAAGTGAGGGAGGAGCTGGTAAGCCATTGCGATTACACCAAGCATGTAGCTCTTGTGGATGTAGGCCTCCGTACTCTTTGCCAGGATCAGAGGGTGGTCACTCTTTTAAAGTCAGAGGAAAACATTCTGGCCACCGTGCTCGATCCTCGGTTTAAAGCGTATGTTGTGTCTCTGTTTCCGGCGGACACAAGTCTACAGCGGTGCAAAGACCTGCTGGTCAGGAGATTGTCCTCTGAAGAGGACCGTGACATGCCAACAGCTCCACCCTCATTTTCTTCCACATCTATGGCTGCGAGGAAAAAGCTCAGTTCTCCCAAAAGAGGCGCTGGCGGGGATGCTGATAACATCTGGTCCGGACTGAAGGACCTGCCAACCATTGCAGACATGTCTACTCTCGCTGCATTGGATGCTGTCACAATAGAAAAAATTGTGGATGATTACTTTGCTGACACCATCCAAGTAGACATGTCAGACAGTCCATATTGTTACTGGCAGGAAAAAAAGGCAGTTTGGAAGCCCCTGTACAAACTGGCTCTATTTTACCTGAGTTTTCCCCCCTCCAGTGTGTACTCGGAAAGAGTTTTTAGTGCAGCAGGGAACCTGGTCAGTGAGCGGCGAAGGAGGTTGCTTCCTCATAACGTTGAAAAAATGATGTTTATAAAAATGAATAATCAATTCCTCAATGAAGTACAGCACTGCCCTCCAGATAGTACAGAGGGACCTGTGTTTGTGGAGTCCAGTGGGGACGAATTGATAATGTGTGATGAGGAGGAAGTACACACTGTAGGGGGAGAGGAATCAGAGGTTGAGGATGAGGACGACATCTTGCCTCAGTAGAGCCTGTTTAGTCTGTACAGGGAGAGATGAATAGCGGGGGGCCAAACAAACCAATCATTTCAGCCAAAGTTGTTTGGTAGGCCCTGTCGCTGAAATGATTGGTTTGTTAAAGTGTGCATGTCCTATTTCAACAACATAAGGGTGGGTGTGAGGGCCCAAGGACAATTCCATCTTGGAACTTTTTTTTTTGCATTATATGACCAATCAACAGTCGTTTGCCATGTTCAAAAAGTAAAACCAAATTTAAACAAATTCAAGAAATTAAACCAAAAGTAAAATGCCCTGTCATAATTTAAAACAAGAGGTATTGACGTGCTCTAAAACTACTGTATTGTTGTTTATATTTTATAAACACTACACTTGAAAGCTTGAGTCTTTCAATAAAAAAGTAACTGTCCATTACACGAATATTTGCAACAGGGACAATTTTAGGGTTAAGAAAGTCAACTAATAACACTTCGACGCTGTCTGCCTTTATAAACACTACACTTGGAAGTTGGAGGAGGTATTGTGGCCCCGGCACCAAATTTACTACCGGGGCCACTCCACTGTGCAGTCCATATTTAGGTGTATCAGATATTAAACAACGGTGACAGTTGATGCCCAATTTTTTAATTATATTGTTGGCGCTGTAAAAAATTGTGTTCCGGGCACACCACACTACACAGTCCATACCCTTTTTTGGTGGAATTCTGACCCGTGGAGGGTTTTTTAATTATATTGTGGCCTCGGTACCAAATTGTGTACCAGGGCCACCACACTACGCAGTCAAGATAGATAGATGCGTATCATAGATAAAGTACATTCAGTGGTGTGGGGCAAATTGAAAAATATTCAAAATGCACTGACATTATCAAAAACAAGAGGTTTTCACACGCTGAAACTCCAACATGTATATGATGGAGAGGATGGAGGAGCAGCCGTATGTGCAGTGTAATGCAGACCTGTTGAAGGTTTTCTATATATTTTTTATTGTGGTGCCCAGTGCCCACTACTCTACGCAGTCCAGATACTATTTTTGGGTGTAATTCTGACCTGTTAAAGGTTTTCTATATATTTTTTATTGTGGTGCCCAGTGCCCACTACTCTACGCAGTCCAGATACTATTTTTGGGTGTAATTCTGACCTGTTGAAGGTTTTCTATATATTATATTGTGGTGGCCAGTGGCCAGTTCTCTATGCAGTCCAGATACTTGTTTGGTGGAATTCAGACCAGTTGAGGGTGTATTTATTTTATTGTGGCCCCGGTATCAAATTGGGTACCGGGGCCACCCCACTACGCAGTCCAGATACTTGTTTGGTGGAATTCAGACCAGTTGAGGGTTTTTTTATTATATTGTGGGGACCACTCTATACCACACTACCACTCTATACCACTCTATTTAATACTTTAATTCTATTTAATACTTTAATTCTATTAGTAGTTACCATAAAGAGGAACAAAAAAAACCAATTTTACCAAAAGTATAATATGACTTACAAAAACTACACTTGAAAGATGGTGCCTTTAAATGAAAAAGTCAGTCTTCATTGCACGACTATGTGCAACAGGGACAGTTTTTTGGTTTACAAAGTCAACCAATAACACTTCGACCCTGTCTGTCTTTAACATACTTGATGGGATCTCAATGACGAATGGTCTGTACCATGTTTGGAGGAGGTATTGTGGCCCCGGTACCAAATTGGGTACCGGGGCCACTCCACTATGCAGTCCAGAAAGAGGTGTATCAGATATTAAACAACGTTGACTGTTGCTGCAAAAATTTTAAATAATATTGTGGGGAACACTACACTACGCAGTCCATAAACTTTTTGGGTGGAATTCAGACCTGTGTAGGGTTTTTTTAATAATATTGTGGTGACCCACTCCTCTACGCAGTCCAGGTACATTATTGGTGCGAATCATACAAGTTGATGGTTTTCTTATTATATATATTGTGGTGACCCACTCCTCTACGCAGTCCAGGTACATTATTGGTGCGAATCATACAAGTTCAGGGTTTTTAATTTATATTGTGGTGACCCACTCCTCTACGCAGTCCAGGTACATTATTCGGTGCGATTCATACCAGTTGATGGTTTTCTTATTATATATATATTGTGGTGACCCACTCCTCTACGCAGTCCAGGTACATTATTGGTGCGAATCATACAAGTTCAGGGTTTTTAATTTATATTGTGGTGACCCACTCCTCTACGCAGTCCAGGTACATTATTCGGTGCGATTCATACCAGTTGATGGTTTTCTTATTATATATATTGTGGTGACCCACTCTTCTACGCAGTCCAGGTACATTATTGGTGCGAATCATACAAGTTCAGGGTTTTTAATTTATATTGTGGTGACCCACTCCTCTACGCAGTCCAGTTACATTATTGGAGCGAATCATACAAGTTCAGGGTTTTTAATTTATATTGTGGTGACCCACTCCTCTACGCAGTCCAGGTACATTATTGGTGCGAATCATACAAGTTCAGGGTTTTTAATTTATATTGTGGTGACCCACTCCTCTACGCAGTCCAGGTACATTATTGGTGCGAATCATACAAGTTCAGGGTTTTTAATTTATATTGTGGTGATCCACTCCTCTACGCAGTCCAGGTACATTATTGGTGCGAATCATACAAGTTCAGGGTTTTTAATTTATATTGTGGTGACCCACTCCTCTACGCAGTCCAGGTACATTATTGGAGCGAATCATACAAGTTCAGGGTTTTTAATTTATATTGTGGTGACCCACTCCTCTATGCAGTCCAGGTACATTATTGGTGCGAATCATACAAGTTGATGGTTTTCTTATTATATATATTGTGGTGACCCACTCCTCTACGCAGTCCAGGTACATTATTGGTGCGAATCATACAAGTTCAGGGTTTTTAATTTATATTGTGGTGACCCACTCCTCTACGCAGTCCAGGTACATTATTGGAGCGAATCATACAAGTTCAGGGTTTTTAATTTATATTGTGGTGACCCACTCCTCTACGCAGTCCAGGTACATTATTGGTGCGAATCATACAAGTTCAGGGTTTTTAATTTATATTGTGGTGACCCACTCCTCTAAGCAGTCCAGGTACATTATTGGTGCGAATCATACAAGTTCAGGGTTTTTAATTTATATTGTGGTGACCCACTCCTCTACGCAGTCCAGGTACATTATTCGGTGCGATTCATACCAGTTGATGGTTTTCTTATTATATATATATTGTGGTGACCCACTCCTCTACGCAGTCCAGGTACATTATTGGTGCGAATCATACAAGTTCAGGGTTATTAATTTATATTGTGGTGACCCACTCCTCTACGCAGTCCAGGTACATTATTCGGTGCGATTCATACCAGTTGATGGTTTTCTTATTATATATATTGTGGTGACCCACTCTTCTACGCAGTCCAGGTACATTATTGGTGCGAATCATACAAGTTCAGGGTTTTTAATTTATATTGTGGTGACCCACTCCTCTACGCAGTCCAGGTACATTATTGGAGCGAATCATACAAGTTCAGGGTTTTTAATTTATATTGTGGTGACCCACTCCTCTACGCAGTCCAGGTACATTATTGGTGCGAATCATACAAGTTCAGGGTTTTTAATTTATATTGTGGTGACCCACTCCTCTACGCAGTCCAGGTACATTATTGGTGCGAATCATACAAGTTCAGGGTTTTTAATTTATATTGTGGTGACCCACTCCTCTACGCAGTCCAGGTACATTATTGGTGCGAATCATACAAGTTCAGGGTTTTTAATTTATATTGTGGTGACCCACTCCTCTACGCAGTCCAGGTACATTATTGGTGCGAATCATACAAGTTCAGGGTTTTTAATTTATATTGTGGTGACCCACTCCTCTACGCAGTCCAGGTACATTATTCGGTGCGATTCATACCAGTTGATGGTTTTCTTATTATATATATATTGTGGTGACCCACTCCTCTACGCAGTCCAGGTACATTATTGGTGCGAATCATACAAGTTCAGGGTTTTTAATTTATATTGTGGTGACCCACTCCTCTACGCAGTCCAGGTACATTATTCGGTGCGATTCATACCAGTTGATGGTTTTCTTATTATATATATTGTGGTGACCCACTCTTCTACGCAGTCCAGGTACATTATTGGTGCGAATCATACAAGTTCAGGGTTTTTAATTTATATTGTGGTGACCCACTCCTCTACGCAGTCCAGTTACATTATTGGAGCGAATCATACAAGTTCAGGGTTTTTAATTTATATTGTGGTGACCCACTCCTCTACGCAGTCCAGGTACATTATTGGTGCGAATCATACAAGTTCAGGGTTTTTAATTTATATTGTGGTGACCCACTCCTCTACGCAGTCCAGGTACATTATTGGTGCGAATCATACAAGTTCAGGGTTTTTAATTTATATTGTGGTGATCCACTCCTCTACGCAGTCCAGGTACATTATTGGTGCGAATCATACAAGTTCAGGGTTTTTAATTTATATTGTGGTGACCCACTCCTCTACGCAGTCCAGGTACATTATTGGAGCGAATCATACAAGTTCAGGGTTTTTAATTTATATTGTGGTGACCCACTCCTCTATGCAGTCCAGGTACATTATTGGTGCGAATCATACAAGTTGATGGTTTTCTTATTATATATATTGTGGTGACCCACTCCTCTACGCAGTCCAGGTACATTATTGGTGCGAATCATACAAGTTCAGGGTTTTTAATTTATATTGTGGTGACCCACTCCTCTACGCAGTCCAGGTACATTATTGGAGCGAATCATACAAGTTCAGGGTTTTTAATTTATATTGTGGTGACCCACTCCTCTACGCAGTCCAGGTACATTATTGGTGCGAATCATACAAGTTCAGGGTTTTTAATTTATATTGTGGTGACCCACTCCTCTAAGCAGTCCAGGTACATTATTGGTGCGAATCATACAAGTTCAGGGTTTTTAATTTATATTGTGGTGACCCACTCCTCTACGCAGTCCAGGTACATTATTCGGTGCGATTCATACCAGTTGATGGTTTTCTTATTATATATATATTGTGGTGACCCACTCCTCTACGCAGTCCAGGTACATTATTGGTGCGAATCATACAAGTTCAGGGTTATTAATTTATATTGTGGTGACCCACTCCTCTACGCAGTCCAGGTACATTATTCGGTGCGATTCATACCAGTTGATGGTTTTCTTATTATATATATTGTGGTGACCCACTCTTCTACGCAGTCCAGGTACATTATTGGTGCGAATCATACAAGTTCAGGGTTTTTAATTTATATTGTGGTGACCCACTCCTCTACGCAGTCCAGGTACATTATTGGAGCGAATCATACAAGTTCAGGGTTTTTAATTTATATTGTGGTGACCCACTCCTCTACGCAGTCCAGGTACATTATTGGTGCGAATCATACAAGTTCAGGGTTTTTAATTTATATTGTGGTGACCCACTCCTCTACGCAGTCCAGGTACATTATTGGTGCGAATCATACAAGTTCAGGGTTTTTAATTTATATTGTGGTGACCCACTCCTCTACGCAGTCCAGGTACATTATTGGTGCGAATCATACAAGTTCAGGGTTTTTAATTTATATTGTGGTGACCCACTCCTCTACGCAGTCCAGGTACATTATTGGTGCGAATCATACAAGTTCAGGGTTTTTAATTTATATTGTGGTGACCCACTCCTCTAAGCAGTCCAGGTACATTATTGGTGCGAATCATACAAGTTCAGGGTTTTTAATTTATATTGTGGTGACCCACTCCTCTACGCAGTCCAGGTACATTATTCGGTGCGATTCATACCAGTTGATGGTTTTCTTATTATATATATATTGTGGTGACCCACTCCTCTACGCAGTCCAGGTACATTATTGGTGCGAATCATACAAGTTCAGGGTTTTTAATTTATATTGTGGTGACCCACTCCTCTACGCAGTCCAGGTACATTATTCGGTGCGATTCATACCAGTTGATGGTTTTCTTATTATATATATTGTGGTGACCCACTCTTCTACGCAGTCCAGGTACATTATTGGTGCGAATCATACAAGTTCAGGGTTTTTAATTTATATTGTGGTGACCCACTCCTCTACGCAGTCCAGGTACATTATTGGAGCGAATCATACAAGTTCAGGGTTTTTAATTTATATTGTGGTGACCCACTCCTCTACGCAGTCCAGGTACATTATTGGTGCGAATCATACAAGTTCAGGGTTTTTAATTTATATTGTGGTGACCCACTCCTCTACGCAGTCCAGGTACATTATTGGTGCGAATCAAACAAGTTCAGGGTTTTTAATTTATATTGTGGTGATCCACTCCTCTACGCAGTCCAGGTACATTATTGGTGCGAATCATACAAGTTCAGGGTTTTTAATTTATATTGTGGTGACCCACTCCTCTACGCAGTCCAGGTACATTATTGGAGCGAATCATACAAGTTCAGGGTTTTTAATTTATATTGTGGTGACCCACTCCTCTATGCAGTCCAGGTACATTATTGGTGCGAATCATACAAGTTGATGGTTTTCTTATTATATATATTGTGGTGACCCACTCCTCTACGCAGTCCAGGTACATTATTGGTGCGAATCATACAAGTTCAGGGTTTTTAATTTATATTGTGGTGACCCACTCCTCTACGCAGTCCAGGTACATTATTGGAGCGAATCATACAAGTTCAGGGTTTTTAATTTATATTGTGGTGACCCATTCCTCTACGCAGTCCAGGTACATTATTGGTGCGAATCATACAAGTTCAGGGTTTTTAATTTATATTGTGGTGACCCACTCCTCTAAGCAGTCCAGGTACATTATTGGTGCGAATCATACAAGTTCAGGGTTTTTAATTTATATTGTGGTGACCCACTCCTCTACGCAGTCCAGGTACATTATTCGGTGCGATTCATACCAGTTGATGGTTTTCTTATTATATATATATTGTGGTGACCCACTCCTCTACGCAGTCCAGGTACATTATTGGTGCGAATCATACAAGTTCAGGGTTTTTAATTTATATTGTGGTGACCCACTCCTCTACGCAGTCCAGGTACATTATTCGGTGCGATTCATACCAGTTGATGGTTTTCTTATTATATATATTGTGGTGACCCACTCTTCTACGCAGTCCAGGTACATTATTGGTGCGAATCATACAAGTTCAGGGTTTTTAATTTATATTGTGGTGACCCACTCCTCTACGCAGTCCAGGTACATTATTGGAGCGAATCATACAAGTTCAGGGTTTTTAATTTATATTGTGGTGACCCACTCCTCTACGCAGTCCAGGTACATTATTGGTGCGAATCATACAAGTTCAGGGTTTTTAATTTATATTGTGGTGACCCACTCCTCTACGCAGTCCAGGTACATTATTGGTGCGAATCAAACAAGTTCAGGGTTTTTAATTTATATTGTGGTGATCCACTCCTCTACGCAGTCCAGGTACATTATTGGTGCGAATCATACAAGTTCAGGGTTTTTAATTTATATTGTGGTGACCCACTCCTCTACGCAGTCCAGGTACATTATTGGAGCGAATCATACAAGTTCAGGGTTTTTAATTTATATTGTGGTGACCCACTCCTCTATGCAGTCCAGGTACATTATTGGTGCGAATCATACAAGTTGATGGTTTTCTTATTATATATATTGTGGTGACCCACTCCTCTACGCAGTCCAGGTACATTATTGGTGCGAATCATACAAGTTCAGGGTTTTTAATTTATATTGTGGTGACCCACTCCTCTACGCAGTCCAGGTACATTATTGGAGCGAATCATACAAGTTCAGGGTTTTTAATTTATATTGTGGTGACCCATTCCTCTACGCAGTCCAGGTACATTATTGGTGCGAATCATACAAGTTCAGGGTTTTTAATTTATATTGTGGTGACCCACTCCTCTAAGCAGTCCAGGTACATTATTGGTGCGAATCATACAAGTTCAGGGTTTTTAATTTATATTGTGGTGACCCACTCCTCTACGCAGTCCAGGTACATTATTCGGTGCGATTCATACCAGTTGATGGTTTTCTTATTATATATATATTGTGGTGACCCACTCCTCTACGCAGTCCAGGTACATTATTGGTGCGAATCATACAAGTTCAGGGTTTTTAATTTATATTGTGGTGACCCACTCCTCTACGCAGTCCAGGTACATTATTCGGTGCGATTCATACCAGTTGATGGTTTTCTTATTATATATATTGTGGTGACCCACTCTTCTACGCAGTCCAGGTACATTATTGGTGCGAATCATACAAGTTCAGGGTTTTTAATTTATATTGTGGTGACCCACTCCTCTACGCAGTCCAGGTACATTATTGGAGCGAATCATACAAGTTCAGGGTTTTTAATTTATATTGTGGTGACCTACTCCTCTACGCAGTCCAGGTACATTATTGGTGCGAATCATACAAGTTCAGGGTTTTTAATTTATATTGTGGTGACCCACTCCTCTACGCAGTCCAGGTACATTATTGGTGCGAATCATACAAGTTCAGGGTTTTTAATTTATATTCTGGTGACCCACTCCTCTACGCAGTCCAGGTACATTATTGGTGCGAATCATACAAGTTCAGGGTTTTTAATTTATATTGTGGTGACCCACTCCTCTACGCAGTCCAGGTACATTATTGGAGCGAATCATACAAGTTCAGGGTTTTTAATTTATATTGTGGTGACCCACTCCTCTACGCAGTCCAGGTACATTATTGGAGCGAATCATACAAGTTCAGGGTTTTTAATTTATATTGTGGTGACCCACTCCTCTACGCAGTCCAGGTACATTATTGGTGCGAATCGTACAAGTTCAGGGTTTTTAATTTATATTGTGGTGACCCACTCCTCTAAGCAGTCCAGGTACATTATTGGTGCGAATCATACAAGTTCAGGGTTTTTAATTTATATTGTGGTGACCCACTCCTCTACGCAGTCCAGGTACATTATTCGGTGCGATTCATACCAGTTGATGGTTTTCTTATTATATATATATTGTGGTGACCCACTCCTCTACGCAGTCCAGGTACATTATTGGTGCGAATCATACAAGATCAGGGTTTTTAATTTATATTGTGGTGACCCACTCCTCTACGCAGTCCAGGTACATTATTGGAGCGAATCATACAAGTTCAGGGTTTTTAATTTATATTGTGGTGACCCACTCCTCTACGCAGTCCAGGTACATTATTGGTGCGAATCATACAAGTTCAGGGTTTTTAATTTATATTGTGGTGACCCACTCCTCTACGCAGTCCAGGTACATTATTGGTGCGAATCATACAAGTTCAGGGTTTTTAATTTATATTGTGGTGACACACTCCTCTACGCAGTCCAGGTACATTATTGGTGCGAATCATACAAGTTCAGGGTTTTTAATTTATATTGTGGTGACCCACTCCTCTACTCAGTCCAGGTACATTATTGGAGCGAATCATACAAGTTCAGGGTTTTTAATTTATATTGTGGTGACCCACTCCTCTACGCAGTCCAGGTACATTATTGGTGCGAATCATACAAGTTCAGGGTTTTTAATTTATATTGTGGTGACCCACTCCTCTACGCAGTCCAGGTACATTATTGGTGCGAATCATACAAGTTCAGGGTTTTTAATTTATATTGTGGTGACCCACTCCTCTACGCAGTCCAGGTACATTATTCGGTGCGATTCATACCAGTTGATGGTTTTCTTATTATATATATATTGTGGTGACCCACTCCTCTACGCAGTCCAGGTACATTATTGGTGCGAATCATACAAGTTCAGGGTTTTTAATTTATATTGTGGTGACCCACTCCTCTACGCAGTCCAGGTACATTATTCGGTGCGATTCATACCAGTTGATGGTTTTCTTATTATATATATTGTGGTGACCCACTCTTCTACGCAGTCCAGGTACATTATTGGTGCGAATCATACAAGTTCAGGGTTTTTAATTTATATTGTGGTGACCCACTCCTCTACGCAGTGCAGGTACATTATTGGAGCGAATCATACAAGTTCAGGGTTTTTAATTTATATTGTGGTGACCCACTCCTCTACGCAGTCCAGGTACATTATTGGTGCGAATCATACAAGTTCAGGGTTTTTAATTTATATTGTGGTGACCCACTCCTCTACGCAGTCCAGGTACATTATTGGTGCGAATCATACAAGTTCAGGGTTTTTAATTTATATTGTGGTGATCCACTCCTCTACGCAGTCCAGGTACATTATTGGTGCGAATCATACAAGTTCAGGGTTTTTAATTTATATTGTGGTGACCCACTCCTCTACGCAGTCCAGGTACATTATTGGAGCGAATCATACAAGTTCAGGGTTTTTAATTTATATTGTGGTGACCCACTCCTCTACGCAGTCCAGGTACATTATTGGTGCGAATCATACAAGTTCAGGGTTTTTAATTTATATTGTGGTGACCCACTCCTCTAAGCAGTCCAGGTACATTATTGGTGCGAATCATACAAGTTCAGGGTTTTTAATTTATATTGTGGTGACCCACTCCTCTACGCAGTCCAGGTACATTATTCGGTGCGATTCATACCAGTTGATGGTTTTCTTATTATATATATATTGTGGTGACCCACTCCTCTACGCAGTCCAGGTACATTATTGGTGCGAATCATACAAGTTCAGGGTTTTTAATTTATATTGTGGTGACCCACTCCTCTACGCAGTCCAGGTACATTATTCGGTGCGATTCATACCAGTTGATGGTTTTCTTATTATATATATTGTGGTGACCCACTCTTCTACGCAGTCCAGGTACATTATTGGTGCGAATCATACAAGTTCAGGGTTTTTAATTTATATTGTGGTGACCCACTCCTCTACGCAGTCCAGGTACATTATTGGAGCGAATCATACAAGTTCAGGGTTTTTAATTTATATTGTGGTGACCCACTCCTCTACGCAGTCCAGGTACATTATTGGTGCGAATCATACAAGTTCAGGGTTTTTAATTTATATTGTGGTGACCCACTCCTCTACGCAGTCCAGGTACATTATTGGTGCGAATCATACAAGTTCAGGGTTTTTAATTTATATTGTGGTGACCCACTCCTCTACGCAGTCCAGGTACATTATTGGTGCGAATCATACAAGTTCAGGGTTTTTAATTTATATTGTGGTGACCCACTCCTCTACGCAGTCCAGGTACATTATTGGAGCGAATCATACAAGTTCAGGGTTTTTAATTTATATTGTGGTGACCCACTCCTCTACGCAGTCCAGGTACATTATTGGAGCGAATCATACAAGTTCAGGGTTTTTAATTTATATTGTGGTGACCCACTCCTCTACGCAGTCCAGGTACATTATTGGTGCGAATCGTACAAGTTCAGGGTTTTTAATTTATATTGTGGTGACCCACTCCTCTAAGCAGTCCAGGTACATTATTGGTGCGAATCATACAAGTTCAGGGTTTTTAATTTATATTGTGGTGACCCACTCCTTTACGCAGTCCAGGTACATTATTCGGTGCGAATCATACAAGTTCAGGGTTTTTAATTTATATTGTGGTGACCCACTCCTCTAAGCAGTCCAGGTACATTATTGGTGCGAATCATACAAGTTCAGGGTTTTTAATTTATATTGTGGTGACCCACTCCTCTACGCAGTCCAGGTACATTATTCGGTGCGATTCATACCAGTTGATGGTTTTCTTATTATATATATATTGTGGTGACCCACTCCTCTACGCAGTCCAGGTACATTATTGGTGCGAATCATACAAGTTCAGGGTTTTTAATTTATATTGTGGTGACCCACTCCTCTACGCAGTCCAGGTACATTATTGGAGCGAATCATACAAGTTCAGGGTTTTTAATTTATATTGTGGTGACCCACTCCTCTACGCAGTCCAGGTACATTATTGGTGCGAATCATACAAGTTCAGGGTTTTTAATTTATATTGTGGTGACCCACTCCTCTAAGCAGTCCAGGTACATTATTGGTGCGAATCATACAAGTTCAGGGTTTTTAATTTATATTGTGGTGACCCACTCCTCTACGCAGTCCAGGTACATTATTCGGTGCGATTCATACCAGTTGATGGTTTTCTTATTATATATATATTGTGGTGACCCACTCCTCTACGCAGTCCAGGTACATTATTGGTGCGAATCATACAAGTTCAGGGTTTTTAATTTATATTGTGGTGACCCACTCCTCTACGCAGTCCAGGTACATTATTCGGTGCGATTCATACCAGTTGATGGTTTTCTTATTATATATATTGTGGTGACCCACTCTTCTACGCAGTCCAGGTACATTATTGGTGCGAATCATACAAGTTCAGGGTTTTTAATTTATATTGTGGTGACCCACTCCTCTACGCAGTCCAGGTACATTATTGGAGCGAATCATACAAGTTCAGGGTTTTTAATTTATATTGTGGTGACCCACTCCTCTACGCAGTCCAGGTACATTATTGGTGCGAATCATACAAGTTCAGGGTTTTTAATTTATATTGTGGTGACCCACTCCTCTACGCAGTCCAGGTACATTATTGGTGCGAATCATACAAGTTCAGGGTTTTTAATTTATATTGTGGTGATCCACTCCTCTACGCAGTCCAGGTACATTATTGGTGCGAATCATACAAGTTCAGGGTTTTTAATTTATATTGTGGTGACCCACTCCTCTACGCAGTCCAGGTACATTATTGGAGCGAATCATACAAGTTCAGGGTTTTTAATTTATATTGTGGTGACCCACTCCTCTATGCAGTCCAGGTACATTATTCGGTGCGATTCATACCAGTTGATGGTTTTCTTATTATATATATATTGTGGTGACCCACTCCTCTACGCAGTCCAGGTACATTATTGGTGCGAATCATACAAGTTCAGGGTTTTTAATTTATATTGTGGTGACCCACTCCTCTACGCAGTCCAGGTACACTATTCGGTGCGATTCATACCAGTTGATGGTTTTCTTATTATATATATTGTGGTGACCCACTCTTCTACGCAGTCCAGGTACATTATTGGTGCGAATCATACAAGTTCAGGGTTTTTAATTTATATTGTGGTGACCCACTCCTCTACGCAGTCCAGGTACATTATTGGAGCGAATCATACAAGTTCAGGGTTTTTAATTTATATTGTGGTGACCCACTCCTCTACGCAGTCCAGGTACATTATTGGTGCGAATCATACAAGTTCAGGGTTTTTAATTTATATTGTGGTGACCCACTCCTCTACGCAGTCCAGGTACATTATTGGTGCGAATCATACAAGTTCAGGGTTTTTAATTTATATTGTGGTGATCCACTCCTCTACGCAGTCCAGGTACATTATTGGTGCGAATCATACAAGTTCAGGGTTTTTAATTTATATTGTGGTGACCCACTCCTCTACGCAGTCCAGGTACATTATTGGAGCGAATCATACAAGTTCAGGGTTTTTAATTTATATTGTGGTGACCCACTCCTCTATGCAGTCCAGGTACATTATTGGTGCGAATCATACAAGTTGATGGTTTTCTTATTATATATATTGTGGTGACCCACTCCTCTACGCAGTCCAGGTACATTATTGGTGCGAATCATACAAGTTCAGGGTTTTTAATTTATATTGTGGTGACCCACTCCTCTACGCAGTCCAGGTACATTATTGGAGCGAATCATACAAGTTCAGGGTTTTTAATTTATATTGTGGTGACCCACTCCTCTACGCAGTCCAGGTACATTATTGGTGCGAATCATACAAGTTCAGGGTTTTTAATTTATATTGTGGTGACCCACTCCTCTAAGCAGTCCAGGTACATTATTGGTGCGAATCATACAAGTTCAGGGTTTTTAATTTATATTGTGGTGACCCACTCCTCTACGCAGTCCAGGTACATTATTCGGTGCGATTCATACCAGTTGATGGTTTTCTTATTATATATATATTGTGGTGACCCACTCCTCTACGCAGTCCAGGTACATTATTGGTGCGAATCATACAAGTTCAGGGTTTTTAATTTATATTGTGGTGACCCACTCCTCTACGCAGTCCAGGTACATTATTCGGTGCGATTCATACCAGTTGATGGTTTTCTTATTATATATATTGTGGTGACCCACTCTTCTACGCAGTCCAGGTACATTATTGGAGCGAATCATACAAGTTCAGGGTTTTTAATTTATATTGTGGTGACCCACTCCTCTACGCAGTCCAGGTACATTATTGGAGCGAATCATACAAGTTCAGGGTTTTTAATTTATATTGTGGTGACCCACTCCTCTACGCAGTCCAGGTACATTATTGGTGCGAATCATACAAGTTCAGGGTTTTTAATTTATATTGTGGTGACCCACTCCTCTACGCAGTCCAGGTACATTATTGGTGCGAATCATACAAGTTCAGGGTTTTTAATTTATATTGTGGTGACCCACTCCTCTACGCAGTCCAGGTACATTATTGGTGCGAATCATACAAGTTCAGGGTTTTTAATTTATATTGTGGTGACCCACTCCTCTACGCAGTCCAGGTACATTATTGGAGCGAATCATACAAGTTCAGGGTTTTTAATTTATATTGTGGTGACCCACTCCTCTACGCAGTCCAGGTACATTATTCGGTGCGATTCATACCAGTTGATGGTTTTTAATTTATATTGTGGTGACCCACTCCTCTACGCAGTCCAGGTACATTATTGGTGCGAATCGTACAAGTTCAGGGTTTTTAATTTATATTGTGGTGACCCACTCCTCTAAGCAGTCCAGGTACATTATTGGTGCGAATCATACAAGTTCAGGGTTTTTAATTTATATTGTGGTGACCCACTCCTCTACGCAGTCCAGGTACATTATTCGGTGCGATTCATACCAGTTGATGGTTTTCTTATTATATATATATTGTGGTGACCCACTCCTCTACGCAGTCCAGGTACATTATTGGTGCGAATCATACAAGTTCAGGGTTTTTAATTTATATTGTGGTGACCCACTCCTCTACGCAGTCCAGGTACATTATTGGAGCGAATCATACAAGTTCAGGGTTTTTAATTTATATTGTGGTGACCCACTCCTCTACGCAGTCCAGGTACATTATTGGTGCGAATCATACAAGTTCAGGGTTTTTAATTTATATTGTGGTGACCCACTCCTCTACGCAGTCCAGGTACATTATTGGTGCGAATCATACAAGTTCAGGGTTTTTAATTTATATTGTGGTGACCCACTCCTCTACGCAGTCCAGGTACATTATTGGTGCGAATCATACAAGTTCAGGGTTTTTAATTTATATTGTGGTGACCCACTCCTCTACGCAGTCCAGGTACATTATTGGAGCGAATCATACAAGTTCAGGGTTTTTAATTTATATTGTGGTGACCCACTCCTCTACGCAGTCCAGGTACATTATTGGAGCGAATCATACAAGTTCAGGGTTTTTAATTTATATTGTGGTGACCCACTCCTCTACGCAGTCCAGGTACATTATTGGTGCGAATCATACAAGTTCAGGGTTTTTAATTTATATTGTGGTGACCCACTCCTCTACGCAGTCCAGGTACATTATTGGTGCGAATCATACAAGTTCAGGGTTTTTAATTTATATTGTGGTGACCCACTCCTCTAAGCAGTCCAGGTACATTATTGGTGCGAATCATACAAGTTCAGGGTTTTTAATTTATATTGTGGTGACCCACTCCTCTAAGCAGTCCAGGTACATTATTGGTGCGAATCATACAAGTTCAGGGTTTTTAATTTATATTGTGGTGACCCACTCCTCTACGCAGTCCAGGTACATTATTCGGTGCGATTCATACCAGTTGATGGTTTTCTTATTATATATATATTGTGGTGACCCACTCCTCTACGCAGTCCAGGTACATAATTGGTGCGAATCATACAAGTTCAGGGTTTTTAATTTATATTGTGGTGACCCACTCCTCTACGCAGTCCAGGTACATTATTCGGTGCGATTCATACCAGTTGATGGTTTTCTTATTATATATATTGTGGTGACCCACTCCTCTACGCAGTCCAGGTACATGTTTTGGTGCGATTAAGACCAGTTGATGGTTTTCTTATTATATTGTGGGGACCACTCCACTACGCAGTCCAGAAAGATAGCTCGTTGCAACAGTTTGGACTAAGAACTATATTGTGAGGTGTTCAGAATACACGGTAAATTAGTGGAAATGCTTGTTATTGAATGTTATTGAGGTCAATAATAGCGTAGGAGTGAAAATAAGCCCAAAAAATTGATTTTTTAACTTTTTATGCTTTTTTCAAAAAAAATCCGAATCCAAAACCTTAAATCCGAACCAAAACCTTTCGGCAGGTGTTTTGCGAAACAAATCCGAACCCAAAACATCGAGAAAATCCGGATCCAAAACACAAAACACGAGACCTCAAAAGTCGCCCGTGCACATCCCTAATATATATATATATATATATATATATCGGCGCTTCTCATGCACAAATAACCTGCTGCTGAAAAAATGAGGAACTGTATACAAATAATGAGAAAATTCAGCGCATAGTTGATAGACAATATGACTGGTAATATATTAGGATATGCACGTGGTATAGAAATGTTATAGCTCTTCTGCGGAAAAAGTAGTTGTTTTAAAATCTTACCCTGCTCTTTCCCTGCTGCAACTAATGGAGTCCTCCTCACGATGCGGTGAAATTGATTTGCTGGAAGGGTTTTTGAAGAGTGATAATCCAAATAGTTCCAAACAGTGTGCAGCTACGATGTCGGCTTTCTCCACCCGCAGTGAAACGCAAGTGGAACGCACAGATCCTCCTAGCGCTTCCTGTGTGGACGGATGCCCGTTAGGTTCAAAAAGGTTCAATAGTATAGATGTAAATGACATCGTAGCTGCACACTGTTTGGAACTATTTGGATTATCACTCTTCAAAAACACTTCCAGCAAATCAATTTTGACGCATCGTGAGGAGGACTCCATTAGTTGCAGCAGAGAAGAGCTATAACATTTCTATACCACGTGCATATCCTAATATATTACTAGTCATATTGTCTATCAACTATGCGCTGAATTTTCTCATTCATTTGTTAAGTAATACTTGCTGTTGTTCAGTCGCGAGGCAGTCCTGGAAATGGATCTGGATCTGTGTTAGCCTGCGTGGCAGCTGGAATGCACGCTAGTGTTGCTAGGCGCTTGACTAGAGACCCTCGTCGATAGTGATGACGTGTAGTGGGCGTGTTCGCTGCGGTGCTGCTGTCCGCCAACATCTGAACTCCAGTGTTCCCCGTAAACTCCACCCCAACAGCGGAGGGGGCGGAGCTTTAACCCCGCCGGGCCTATCGGTGGATAGTCCGGCTGTCCGGCAGGCCAGTCCGAGGCTGCTTGCCATAGCAAGAAGCAACAAGCCACAAACTTTCTGTTGATTTATTGTAGCCATTATATTAAAATAAATTGTAGTAATTGTACAGTTCAGAAAAGAATTGATGAACATACACTATACACAAAGCTGTACAATAGAATGAATGGTGATGATGTATTTCCTGTTTCTGAATCTTTGTTTGTAGGTGTTGTGTGTGCTGATGTTCGGCTTATATTTAAATTTATTTAGCATATTGCTGCTGGGAGGCAGCTGGGAGGCCATAATATATCTGCACAGTGTGTACAGAATCACGATAATTTAAGACAATGGTTATAAAAAAGAAAAAGCCCTGAATTGTACAATAGTCATTTAAATCATCTATAGTGTGTACGCATGAATTGGCATCCTGATCAGAACTTCAGTCATTGGTAAAATTGCTAACGATATCGCATCGTTAGAAATTTTCTTTAGTGTGTACCCAGCTGTACTGAGTAGATTCTTTATGTTTCATGCAATGTGGTTGACCTGATTCTCCAGTATTTATCCTGTGATTTTTTTGAAGATTGTGATTGATTTGTGAAAGCTGACTCATGCAAGCACACAACTGGAGAGACAATGTACTAGTTAACTGCCTCTGTGATCATTTTTTGTTAAACTGTGGCAAGGGATAATTTTTATTGTCATGAAAAGCGGTAATAAACATTCAGACATGTAACCATGATCACAGACATTTTAAGAAATGTGCATCATAAAGATAGAAAAGGTATATACAGAAATCAGATAAACTGATACATATATACATCATGCTTGCCAACTCTTCCGAAATCCAGGTAGGTCCCCCAGACTCCCGGGAGAGCAGGCAATTCTCCAGCATTCTGCACACTTCCTAGTGAAATGGGGAGGATGGGAGCCTGAATGACAAGATTTGCAGTGAATCGTGTCATTTTAGCCCGCCCCATGACAAAATGCTGATTCCGATGTGGGAGGGGGGAAATGACGTGGTTGACCGTGCCCCGCCCCTACCGCCATCCCACCACAGCCCCTATCCGGCATCTCCTGGAGCTTCATATATCAAAGTTGGCAAGTATGATATACATGTGCATGTAGTTTAAGGCATGTGGCACTAATACCCACCAAAATGACATGAGTGTCCTGTCTAACTTTGCTGCAGCATAGCGTCTGAGACCAGAATTTTAGAAATATAATCTGATGATGTAAGGAAGAGGGTGACCTTCCTACTGTGACCTTGTGAGCTTACATAGAAATAACTAGAGATGGGCGGGCTCGGTTCCCCGAGATCCGAATCAGAGTAGCGAGCCGAGCACGCTCGGTACTCTCCCGCCCATTCAGATTCGAAATCGAGGCAAAACGTCATCGTGACGTATTCGTTTTTCTGAGCTCGGTTCTCGCAAGATTTGAAAAGCATAAATACCAGCCTCCACAGCAATCCATCACCATTTGACAGAGGGAGAAAGCAGGGTTAGGTCACACTGGCTATATCAGCGCAGGGACAGTAATTGATTGTATTCAATACCATTGTAATCAGTTGTTACAGCAGTAAGAGGAGAAGAGAGGAGGGTTTTTGTTCAGTTTCTGGCACTCCAAGTGCTGTTGGGGTGTCTCCCATTCTTTTGCAGAAATTTTTCTGGCTGTCCAAAAAGTCCTATTTTGCAGCAGTGCCAAAAAATATATTTAGCGCTCCCATTTGTTTTTGGGATGTCCCCCATTATTTTGCAGAAATTTATCTGGCTGTCCAAAAAGTCCTATTTTGCAGTAGTGCCAAAAAAAATATATTTAGCACTCCCATTTGTTTTTGGGGTGTCCCCCATTCTTTTGCAGAAATGTATCTGGCTGTCAAAAAAGTCCTATTTTGCAGCAGTGCCAAAAAAATAATATTTAGCACTCCAAGTGCTTTTGGGCTGTGCCCCATTCTTTTCCATTAATATTTCTGGCTGTCAAAAGTCCTGTTTGTCAGCAGTCTAAAAAAATAATATTTAGCACTCCAAGTGCTTTTGGGGTGTCCCCCATACTTTTGCATTAATATTTCTGGCTGTCAAAAGTCATATTTGTCAGCAGTATCTAAAACAATTTGTAGCACTACAAGTGCTTTGGGCTCAGAATGGATTCAAAGCAGTCCACATGTGAGCAGAATGAGCAACCAGGTTCTGTCACCAGTCCTGATGGTAGTGTTCCCAGTACGTCATGGGAAAGGCGATGTCAAACTACACAGTCTTTTGAACCCTTCTTCTTGTACGGTCACTCGTGACAAAGCAAGACCAAGTAATTTGGAGTTTAAAAGTGGTGCACAACTACTGTTACGCGTCAAAGCCGAGCTGCAAGAAAACAGTAAGGCATTAGAGGATAATGTTTGCTCTGAATCAGAAATGACACCAATCCCTGTGGAGAGTCCATCCAACAGTGGGATGACTAATCGGGAGCATTCTGTTAGTGTACCCATAAAGAGGGGCCCTTTCAGCAGTTCTGCTGATGTGTGCCTGAACAGCCCGAGTGTAGCCGGTTATACACAAATTGAGGATGCCACTTTGGAATTAGAAGAGGGGGAGATTTGTGTAGGCGACGAGGGCGCTAATGATGATGTTGATGATTATGATGCAGACAGATACCAAATTGCCTTTCTCAATTTCTATTTATATTCTAGATTATATAACGGCTGAATAGTTTTCTATTTTACTCCTAATGGAGAGGAGATCTGATGCAGATAGATACCAAACTGCCTTTGTCCATTTCTTTTTATATTCTAGTTCTAGTCTATGCAGGCTGCTTTTGTTCTATTTTACTACAAGTGGATGGGGGGGGCTGATGCAGACAGATACCAAACTGCCTTGGTCCATTTATGTTTACTTTCATATTCTACAGTCTATGCAGGCTGCTTTTGTTCTATTTTACTACAAGTGGATGGGGGGGGGGGCTGATGCAGACAGATACCAAACTAATTTGGTCCATTTATTTTTACTTTCTAATTCTACAGTCTATGCAGGCTGCTTTTTTTCTATTCAACTGCAAGTGGAGAGTGTAATATACACCCAAAGAGGATGGCTGCATTACCAATAGGCTAAGATGAAGAGGAAGACAACCAGGTTTGTGTGCAGAATTAAGACACGGCCTACCAGGGATTAAACTGTTTTCTTCCTAATTTATTAGCTTTAGAATTACCTTACTTATCCAAGAAAGAGGTGGGGCACTAAATTAGGTTATTTTATGCCCAAAAACATTGATTTTTAAACAAAATTGCAAAACAAAACCAAACAAAACCAAAACCAAAACACGCAAGGGCGGTTTGGCAAAACCAAAACCAAAACACGACGGTAATCCAGATCGAAAACCAAAACCAAAACCAAAACACAGGGGTCAGTGAGCATCTCTAGAAATAACGCACGGTAAGTTTACTAAATCAAAAAATGAATCACCTTAATATAACCTAAATATAATAATACATGCAGGACTGCTCTAAATGAATACTGAACTGTTTCTATGTGCTATACCTGCATGTGTATCCAGTCAATCCAGAGATCTGGAAAGCTTCATCCAGTTGCCCTACTTCTTTTTGAACCAGTTCACACTTGTGATTATCACACATTTATAATTTGCCATAACATGACATAAGTTAATAGCTTATGTAACCTTATTATCTACTTCACTGAAAGTTACAGTATTACAACCTGTCATCAGCTGTTATTTTCTCAGAAATATAGTATTATCTGCAGTGTTTTTTAATAAAGTTGCTCATACTTGCCTACTCTCCCGGAATTTCCAGGAGGCTCACGAATTTTCGGCGAGTCCTCAATATTCAATGCCGTGAATTTGTGCATTTTATAGTGGGGGCGGGGCTATGGTGACGCGACAACATCACCACCCCCTGTCACATAACTCTATCCCCATTAAACCTGTCTCTCAAATATGTATTTTCCGATAACTCCCTGAAATATTTACACGCACACGCACACACACACACACACACACACACACACTTGCATTAACATACAAAATGGTGCAGTAATAATTTGCAATACATTTACTGCTAATGCACTGTTGTGTGAAATTCCATTATTATTGACACATGGAAAGAGGTTTTATGTATGGTCCACTTAAAATCTTTCTTATCCAGACCTTATCTCCTGTACAGAAAGCATCCACCGTTGCTACTATTAAATTGAATTCAATTTCTCAATCTTCTACTCCCCACAGATTCCACAAGTGAGCTATGCCTCTACTGCGCCAGACCTAAGTGACAACAGTCGATATGATTTTTTTTCTCGTGTGGTACCATCTGACACTTATCAGGCTCAGGCCATGGTGGATATTGTCAAAGCCCTGAAGTGGAGTTACGTATCTACACTAGCATCTGAAGGCAGCTATGGTGAAAGTGGTGTGGAAGCATTTATCCAGAAATCCAGGGAGGACGGTAAGATAGAAAAATGTATATACATTATTATTAACAAGTTCATAACCTGAAAACAGTTTGAACTATTTTACTACTATTTGTTATTTTATGTTATCTTGCATTGTAACATGTTAGGTAACAATATGACGGTGGTAATCATATCACCGACGCTGACAAATTCGACACACTTTATTCCTACAAAAAAATCCGAAATGTGACAAAAACGACTAAAAAATAAAGAGACTTACCCCGCAGGTTAGCCACTTTAAAAGAACCTTCATCTATGTCGTGCTGACGTGAAAGTGAAGTGCCGGAGACCTGTGTGTTCGGAATCACTGCCTGTCAGCATGGCTCTTCGATCGGAGATGTGGACCTTCGGTTTTCATGTAAGTCTCTTTATTTTCTAGTCGTTTTTGTCACATTTCAGATTTTTTTGGTAGGAATAAAGTGTGTCGGATTTTTCACCACCCATAAGATATACCCAACCCCAATATGACTATTTCTGTAAATACAGTATGTACAAAATACAATTGACCCCTTATTCAATGAAACACAAGGCTAGAGAAAAATCATGAAACATGAGAATTTAATCTCAATAGATTTTTTTCACTTGGGCTTTGTGTAAACATCAGTGGTGAAACTACTATTAGTGTGGCAGGTGCTGTGCATCGGGGCCCATGGAGATAATGAGGCTCACTGCATGGCAGATGCAGAGTGTCAAGGACCCCGGTTCCCTCCTCCTTGCCTCCCTGCACTGGGGTCCACAGCTCTCTAGTTCCGCCTCTGGTAAACCTTATAGAGGTTATTTAAGTAAATGTCAAGTACTACAGTGTGATTTATCAGTTTTGAATGCACACAGTGGAAATTAATTTTCTTATATCTGCAGGAAGTGTGTGTGTGGCACAGTCAGTTAAAATTCCACGAGAGCCAAAAGTCGGAGAGTTTGATAAGATAATTCGACGACTTCTGGAGACATCCAATGCCCGTGCTGTCATCATCTTTGCCAGTGAAGACGATATCAGGTGAACTGTGGGTGGATATTTTTGTATGCCAATCTTTCAATGAATTCTTGTGCTAAAGATATCAATATTGGCATAATAAAAACTATTAATTTCTCTATATTTGGATAATTGCTGTGCATTGGGTTGTATTTAGGAGGAACTAAGCACTTAAGTAAGTGTTATTTAATACAGACAAAGCCTAATAAGCTTGTAGTTGTGGTAATGTTGTGGAGAAGGTGTATGAATTGTGTCTGTCGACTGAAATCCACACTGTTTTATTATACCTATTAAAACTCTATATTTTGCTAACTCTGCATATGACAAATTCGGCCTGATTCATTAAGGAAAGAAACTAAAAAAAAATAGTAAGTTTTCTCCTGGACAAAACCAAGTTACAATGCAAGGGGTACATATTAGTTTATTATTTTGCACATAAGTTAAATACTGCCTGTTTTTTCATGTAGCGCATAAATACTTGATAGCTTTATGTTTACACTGAACCTAACTATAAATATGTCCCAACATTTTAAATTTATAAACCCCCACCCCGCCAATGCAACATGGTTTTACGAAGGCGCTAAGTTACTCATTCTTTTGGCTTTACTTTCCTTAATGAATGAGGCACACAGAGCTCTACAATGTGGATTCTAGTCTTGGTAGCTGCTTGTCATCCCTCCAAATTGCTGCTCTTGTTCCTCTGTGGCAGACTTCCAGCCTAAGGATGCAGATATAGGTTCAGCACATACAGGATCAGATTTTCAAAGAGACTCCATACCTACAAGGTGCATTTAGGTATTCTGGTATCTACCTCTGTTTTTTCCCCTTTTAACACCTACATTTTTTGGGGATGTTCCCAGTGATGCAGCTAAATACCCACATTTTGTATCGAAGCACACGTCACTTAATATCATGACATTCAGACTCGCATCCATGCGGCTATTGTATATCTGAAGTTACATAGATAGGGAATTTTTGACAAAGCATGTGAATTTTGATAAATGCCTTGAAACCAAATAGAAACTGTGTTATAGTTAAACAATCTTTTAGAAGCAGCATACTGAGTGATTTTTGCTGGCTGAAACGCATGCCAATTTTAATTAAAATGAGTGATAATGGGGTTTGCAGTAATTGCATTTGTGATGTAATCATAGTTGACATAACAAGGCTAATAAAAGGCTAATATTCATTTATGTTTTATATCTCACTTATCCCTTTATTGTATCTTGTTGTTTTATTTTAATTTTCTTGTTTCTCTTTCCTTCTTCTACAGGAGAGTGCTTGCAGCAGCAAAGAGGGCAAACCAAACAGGACACTTCATGTGGGTTGGCTCGGACAGTTGGGGCTCAAAGATCTCACCAGTCCTTCAGCAGGAGGAAGTTGCAGAAGGATCCGTCACTATATTGCCCAGAAGGGCATCCGTCAGAGGTTTATTAACATACTATTATTGGATATTATTAGCGGCCATTGCTGTTGTACTAAACATCAACATTTCTCTTTCTCTGTATAATATGTATGGATACATATGATATATATATATATATATATATATATATATATATATATATATATATATATGTACATATAAATACACATTGCCTGGCAGCCTTTTAAACAAGGCTCACAGGTTCCAGCATTAATCATTCTGACAGCAGAACAGAAGACCCAGACTGGGCCTTGTAAATGGAGCCCACCCTTCTCTTCTCCATTTACATCCCAGGGACCCTTACCAGCTTTTTCCTAAAGCTGAACATCTTTCTGGGAAGGATTTTCCAAATATATACACTCTTCCTGAGGTTTTAAAACATGTAGACTAGAAACCTGGGACTAATATACCTGGCAGCAGACACTATTCCAGTGTCTTTGTCACAATATCTATCTATCTATCTATCTATCTATCTATATATCTACCTATCTCTTTATATATATATATATATATGTATATATATATATATATATATATATATATATATATATATATAAACACACACACACACACACACAACATTACAACCACCTGCCTAATATTGTGTAGGTCCCCCTCGTGCTGCCAAAACAGGTCTGACCCGATGAGGCATGGACTCCATAACACCTCTGAAGGTGTCCTGTTGTATATGGCGCCAAGACTTTAGCAGCAGATCCTTTCAGTCCTGTAAGTTACTAGGTGGGGCCTTCATGGCTTGGACTTGTTTTTCCAGCACATCCCACAGATGTTCGATCGGATTGAGATCTGGGAAATTTGGAGGCCAGGTCAAAGCCTTGAACTTTTTGTCAATTAAAACCATTACTGAACAATTTTTGCAGTATGGCAGGACACATTATGCTGCTGAAAAAGGCCACTGCCATCAGGGAATACCGTTACCATGAAGGGGTGTATATGGTCTGCAACAATGTTTAGGTAGGTGGTAGGTGTCAAAATAACTTTGACATGGATGCCAGGACCCAAGGTTTCTCAGCAGAACATTGCCCAGATCATCACACTGGCTCCATTGGGTTTCCTTCCCATAGTTCATCTTGGTACCATCTCTTCCCACATAATGTAAAGGAAAATGTGATTCATCAGACCAGGCCACACTTTATTTCCTTATTCCATGGGCCAGTTTGTGTGTTCCCATGCCCATTGTAGACGCTTTTGGCGGTGGGCAGGAGTCAGACTGGGCATTCTGACTGTTCTGCGGCTGTGCAGCCCCAGAGGCAGCTAGCTGCGAAGCACTGTGGTAACTTTTTCAGCAATTTGTGCTACAGTAGCTCTTCTGTGGGATTCGACCAGAAGGATCAGCCTTCACTCCCCCATGTGCATTAATGAGCCTTGGGCGCCCATAACCCTGTCACTCGTTCACCGGTTGTTCTTACTTGGACCACTTTTGGTAGGTACTAGCCACTGCATACCAGGAACACCCCACAAGACCTGCCGTTTTGGAAATGCTCTCACCCAACTGTCTAGCCTTCACAATTTGGTCAAAATCGCTCAGATCCTTTTTTGCCCCTTTTTCCTGCTTCCAACACATCAACTTATTTGCAAAATAATAAACTAATTTGCACCCCTTGCATTGTAACATGGTTTGTCCCAGAGGACATTTACGCCTATTGACTATTCTACTATCTACATTATTGGCTATTATGCTATCTATATCAGATTATTAATCGGATGATGTGTCTTGTTTATTATAATATTATTAGGATTCTCATCATCATTTATTTATATAGCGCCAGCAAATTCTGTAGCACTTTACATAGTGAATTTAAAATCACACAAGGATAAGGGGGCTTTTTATTTTATTCCAACACAACCACTGTACACTATATTATCTATTGACTCATTTTTTTAAGGATCATTACTAAATATTAAATGTAACTTATGTCCATTTTAATGGCAAGGAATAATATATATATATATATATATATATATATATATATATATATATATATATATTTATAACTCTGTATCCAATGTTAAAATATGTCAGTTCAGAGGTGATTGTATAAGAAGATATCTTCTTTTCTGAAGTTTAAAATACATTCTGTTAAATGTAAGCTGTACAACTACTGGTATATACCTAAATCTATAGTGACCAATTGACAATTTACCAATATCATTACAGGCCTCTCCAATTACTTTGGCCCTCTTCCCAGTTGCTAATCTAGAGAAATTTAGCTAGCTGAAGTAACATATTTGTATAAACTAGGCATAATTGCTTACATACACATGTATAGGGATAGGGATCTTCAACAATAAAATTCAGGATCTCATCTAATACCTCAGGTAAGGTATTGCGGCATCATCCCACACATAGTAAAAAGAACCTAATTAAAACTCCTAAGAGATACACATGTACTATAATGTAATACAGTCTAAAAACTTCATTTAATGGAAAAAAATATATAATGCATATACATAAAACAGTTAAAACACATGCTTATCTGAACTAGATGAAGATTCTTGAATCGATAGATGAATTTCCAAAGTCCCTCCTGCCACACAGGGTCAGAACCAGTAAAGCAAAAATAGGGAACTCTTCATCCAGCAGACTTCTTCAGGGGGTGTTGTCCACAATGAGAGTAAATATGAAGTAGTCATCTTCCTTCTCACATTACTTTAATGGCCCATCACGAGGCCATGGTTAGAAGAAGCTAAGAAAACTCATAAATCTCTAAGAATATAATATGCGTAACCTAGCTACATTCTTAAAGATAAATAAAATTCAAATGTAAAATGTTGTTGATATTAGATAACCAGAAGTAAGACAATACTTCCAAGTGCACTATTGACAGCCAATCAAAGGCAGAAACCTGAAATTCCAAGTCATTTTCCCACTGTCTAAATGAGTATTGGATCCCTACCTCCTTTTAGAGGAGTTAAAAGTGAGGGTGATTTTTTTCATCTCCAAATCAGGTATCCTACAATAGAAATCTTTTACTGGAAAATGTGAGGCTAGTATCTTCCCTAAAATGTTGGTATCCAGAAGAAGAGGAAAATGGGCCGGCATCCTGGTTTCCAAAAATAAAAAATATTTAATAGGTAATACTGATATTAGTATTAATTTTAGGCGTTTTTAATTTATCTAGTCATAAGCTGAAATTCAAAACATCTTTGTATGATAACAAAGGCTTGTGCTTTGCCCCGACACAAAAATTTCAGACCTTTATAGAACTGAATAAATTTGTAAGGAACTGCATTTTTTTTTATTTAAAAGGATTCCTGTTTTGGGAACACGTCTACATATTTTAATCATTCAATTTGGATTTGAAATCAGCATCCAAATTTTACCCCCTGGAATCAAAAAGTAGTTGTATTAATATTTTTTATGAGAAAGTAAAAAAATAATAATATGTGAGGTAGACCATAGATTGAGCCCTAGGAGAGCTAAAAGTAATTTAAGCATGCTTTGAGAAATGTTATGTACAATGATAATTTAATGTAATCACATTAGCTGATAATGTAGGTGGGATTGTCCTTTTAGACAAGGACAATTATTTTAAGATAGCATTAGGAACAGCAGTAATTGTTATGAACCTATTAGTACTGTTTTGCAGGCTATCTGCTGTCTATTATGTTGTGACCATGGGCACATATTATATGGAGGCTGGACCTTTATCTGTAAGGCTGGGTACATACTACAGAAAATTTCCCCTATGCGATATCATTAATGATTTTTCCCAACGACAGAAAGTCCCGATTAACATGCCAATTCATGTGCCCACAATATACACGTCATACACAATTTACCTTTAGATCTGTGCTCTTCATCTGTCATAACAATCGGCTGAAAAGATGGTGATACTGTAAATTCTATGGAGATCTGTCTACACTGCAGGTTGTAAGTGCATACACACTGCAGATTTGAACAACATTGTTCCATTGTTGAACAAGATTTTTAGTCCTTTTATAAAATCAAATCAAATGCTACAATGTACTTTGGAACGATAATCGTTCATCGTTGGAGCGAACATACTAATGTGATATCGGGACGAACAGTCGTTTATCATGTGATTGGCCTGATAATCGGCTGAAAACCTATAGTGTTTACTCATCCTTACACCTTAGTACCAGCTGCTTTAAATAATCACCTGATCCAGACAGACCTTTCCTGTTAAAACATTCATACACTATATACACTAGCGTTTCCATGTTACCTTTTCTGTGCTGCTTAAAATCCTATCTGCTCTCTGGTATCTGACTCTGGCTTGTGACCCCGGTTATTCTGCTTGCTGCCTGGACTAAAACCTTGCCTGTGACCCTGATTACTACAAACTGTATCATATGCGACTGTGATTCTTACTGTCCTGTTATCACCGGCTCTGGATCTGGTTGGTATCCTATCATAACTACAATGCTAGTTGTTTGAATTGGCAGCTGTCTATTCCACAATAAAGTAATTTATTACACAATTTATTTGCAATGGTAGTCGTATTCAGGAAATACTAAATATACATTGGGATATTTTACTTACAAATCCCATCCTTAGAGTGGCCTCACCTAGCGAACTAGCGATTGTATTTTAAAAAACTAGGAATCTTAAAGATATGGTTGCTTATAGCTTATTTAGTACTAGAAGTAAAATCAATAAAACACCTTACAGACCCTTGTGGGTTTTTTTTAACTTGAAATCAATTGTAGTTATACTGTTTATAAAATTAAAACTGTAATGAATTATATGACAACATCATCATTGATTTATTAGAATATACATATAGATTGAAATATGTTGGGGGAAAAAAACATAATTTAAAAATCAGGATAGAAGAACATATTAGACACATTAAGGGGGAGATTCCACAATGTCTGACTGCGCACATGCTATTACTGTAAGGATTTTTCAAAAATGAGCGTAGATTTCAGCCTCAATATTGGCACAGTGTGTCTATGTGGACTGTTCCGGAGACATATTGCTCTGAATTGAATCTCCACTAAGAATAGAGTCTAATCTCACTCAGTCTCAAAACACTATTCAACCCACCACAATTCCAATTCATTTTACATTGATAGCGATTGAGCATGGTTATGTTGAAGAAATAAGCGGTGACTTGGAATAAAAATCAATACTGAATGATGCTTTTGAAATTGTATATATATATATATATATATATATATATATATACACATAAGATCAGCCACAACATTAAAACCACTGACAAGTGAAGTGATTATCTCGTTACAATGGCAGCTGTCATGGGGTGGGATATATTATCACATGAGTGGCAGGACTGGACCATGGAGCAATGGTACAAGGTGGCATTGTCTGATGAATCATACTTTCTTTTACATCATGTGAACAGCCATGTGGTCTTTTACCTGTCTAAGAGATGCCACTTTCTTGGAGCCCCCTCCTGATTAGGACATTGTTTGCATGCTGCTGAAGGGGGCATAGCTACATCATGTTTAGGACATAGCTGCACCCTTTTAGGGACATGTCTAGTGTGTGAGAAGTACTAAGTCGGCCCCTAACCTCCGTACAAATACATTAATGTGTGTACCATTGGCATATGTGTGCAGCACCTGCTCATTGCCCTTTGCAATGCAGACAGGTATTGAGTGGGCCATACCTCTTGGTTGTTGAGAAAATAGTCCTGACAGTCAGGATAATGGGACAATCCCATTAAAGCCCCTACCTAAAGTGCAACAGTTGGAAGGTATGCAGATGGGGGGAAAAACAGCTTTACTTTATACATTTCTGATGTAAAGAACAAATAAATATAAATACATAACAAATAAATAAAAATGTGTGTACATAACATAATATGACTTCAAATACAATTAGCAAAACAATTTAGGTGAGATAAATCAGTGCTACTGTAAAGACCTTTAAAGTACAGACGCTTCCAACCAAGTGTAAGTGCCATAACTCCCAGGTAAACATTGTGGTGATGAATTCTCTCTTTTCAATTTCAAACTAACATACAATCTAAAATCCAAACCGGCCATTACATCTAACAGGTAAAGTACCGCAGGACCAGCCACATCATGGACACTTCTAGCCATATCATGCTGCCCCCTGCCACTCATGACCACCGCCGACTGTACTTACCTATGCAGATGTGCAGTGTTGCTGACATCCATCACCACCAGGGTAGAACCGTGGAAGGTTCCAGCAGAGTGAGCAGGAATGCTCTTAGTCTTGAGAAATAAGGATGACCTTATGTCACAAAACTAAGCTCTGTGACCCATGTTCTATAATGAGAGGCAGCTTGGCATTATATCTTTGAAACCACCCCCACCACTCGGCTCCCCTGTTTCTAAATGACAGACATCACTGTCGATCAGAACACCCCTTTCTGAGCGTATATGTCGGTTCTCTGCTTTTTCTCTGCCATTTTTTATACTCGCTGTTCAAGTTGGCGTGCGCAAGTCTCACATATCCTAAACCCCTAAAAAAGTAATCTACCATCTCTGAGGTTTCTAATCCAACTGTATGCATCAGTTTCCAGTGAATAGTTGGAAAAAATTGGTGGAGTCCTGGCACATCCACTGACAGTGAGGATCACATAACAGAAACAGATGGGAAAACATGACACTTATACAAATATTATTTACAGTAAAGTCAATGGACAAAGTCAATTTACATACATGCAGGATGTACAGTTATATGTGTATGTGTATTTCATTTGCATTCTTTATTATTACTACATGCTGTTTTTCTACTTGTCTTAGGGTTTGACCGGTATTTTACCACTCGGACTCTAGATAATAACAGGAGGAATGTTTGGTTTGCGGAATTCTGGGAGGACAATTTTCATTGCAGACTGAGCCGAAATGCGTTGCGCAGAGGTGGTCATGGGAAAAAGTGTACAAGTAAGTGCACAAACAACTTTACCAATCAGTGCACCCACAATGCTTTTTTATGTGTTATAGTGCTGCTACTTGTTCACCAAGCCCACTTTAAGGTTTTGGAGCCACACCCTGTAAAATCATCTACCTGGTTCCAGAGAAACATGAAAAGCTGCAAGATGCATGTAACAACCATCATATAAAAAGTCCAACCTCCTATCACTTTAGCACTGTTCCCTTTATTATTATAAACTTTTCAGTTTTTCTCCTAAATAATGCTCAGATTAGCCTCATTATGACTAAGTGGAGATATCTGTACTTTTATTACACGTCACTGTGTGTTTGAAAATTTTCCTTACAGAGGCCGAAATGTGCCTGGAAATGCACAAAGGTGCACCTGAAAGTGCAAAATGCATTTCATTTCAAGTATAGCAATAAGACCAGGAGATATAATTAGTAAACTGCAGGTTTGAAAAAGTAGAGATGTTGCCTATAGTAATTATCTTTTATTTAGTACATTCTACAAAATAACAGCTAGAATCTGATTGGTTGCAACATCTCCACTTTTTCAAACCCTTAGCTTGATAAATTTACTGATCCCTTTCAGAGGTGGTGGGAAAATTCAAGCTCTTTTGAGGGGAGGAAAAGACTGTAAAATAAATGCACTGAACTTGGCTAGGCGCAGTCTCGATAATCATTCATTCCAATAAATGCCGCCATATTTGGCTCCATGTGCTACAGTGATAAACTATGTGCCTAGAAACTAGACTTAGGACCTCATTTAGAGTCGGACGCAAAGTCTGTTTTAGGCGCATCTAACAAAAAAAACACTATCATGTATGTGCAGAAAGCACCAAATCCGCCTGCATCTTGGACACTTGCGCCTAAAAAAGACTTTGCGTCCGACTCTAAATGAGGTCCAATGTGTAGATATGCAGATCTGCAGCACTAAATATGTTTTCTTTTCTTTTTGTTCCTTTTTCATGGCCATGCATTTGGGTCTGTGAGTCAACATGGCAGAGACTACGTGAAAGTAAAATGTTTCTTATTTAGATGAGAGAAACTCAGTGAACGTGGCCCAGTAACACTAATATGCTTAGTTCTGTCCCCAAATACAAAATAAGATTTTTTGAAAGTTTACATTGTGCATTTACGTCCGACTCCCAGTAAATGTTCAGATGTCTTTTAGCAATGCAAAATAACTTGATTTCTGATAGAGATGAGCACTAGACCCCATGTTTCGGTTTTGTTTCTAGAACCTTTATAGTCTTTTTGTTTTGGATTTCCAGGCTAGTGCTTAGTTTTGGTTTTCACCCAAAAATGTAATTTGAATGTTAATAAATAAAATGGTAATAAAAAATACCTCATGCATCATTTAATTTTGAGCTTTTAATTTTGTTCTTATGTATGTATTTTGTTATGTACTGCATTTATATAATTTGCATCACTTTGCACTTTGCAGTCTATTTATAATGACCGTACATTTAGTAACATTACGAGCTGACTGCCAGAAAATTTTACTTACAAACAAGCTTACTTTACATTACATACACTGACCTGGTGTACTTTATTTTGCTTACTTGATAACTAAATATATAAGCTCAGGTCAGTTATGTCTTTATGCTACTAGGATTTGGCATTGAATGCAAATGAAACAGACTGGTGGAGTAGCCCCAGACAGGTAATAGAATGTCCCATAAATCCAGTGTTTGCAGAGGATTTAACCATTATTTTTCCAAGGGAGGATTCTCTCAAGAGGGTACTTATTATATGGTGGTTGTTACATCTAATATCGGGAATTTGTTCCTTAAACGCGAGACTGCAAAATTTCGGGATATAGAATCGCATGCTGGTCAATTTCTTTTTAAAGAGGACTGAATAATTTTAACATCTAGTCACAGTGAGCTTGTTTGAATATAATTATTTATATTCAAGTCTCTCACCGTTCCTTGCATGCAACATTTTAAATGATAATGATTTTCTATTTTGTTTACTATTTGTATGCAATGTGTTGAACTAGATATGCTATTTGCTCAACAAGCCCCAGGGGCAGGGTGGGCAGGGAGGCATCTGCCCTGCCCCCACCCAGGCCAGTCCCATAGTGGGCTACCTGGGTCACTGGGCCACCTGCATTTTTTTTCCTTTAAAAGTTGTGCCTTGCCCCCTGGGCTAAAATTTACCAGCCCTTCCCTGCCAAGCCCACTTCAAAGTTTTAGAACCACACCCTGTAAATTCGATTAGTTAATATGATAATATACTGTTTGGTTTCATAAGATCAATTGCAGCTCTATTTTTCCATTTGTGTTGCTTAATCAAAGTGTATTTCTGATCTTTTGAACGCTGTCCTTATTCTAGTGTTTGCTAGCTGTTTATTTTAGGGGCTATGTTTGCAGTCTTCTTTAAACATTAGCCTTTGGCACTTTTTATTTTTATTTCTATTACCCTCATTATAATTTGTAGTAATAGAAGCAATGCACCCATTATTTATTTTTTCACAGCGCTAGTAATGTTTGTCATATAGTGTATATAAACAGGCAGAACCATAAGCTTTTGCCATGCTTTCAGAGTAAAGGAGTGTGGGCAAATTTTAGAATCGACCTGGATGTCTCAGAGTAACTCAAATTCAAACGCTCACATAATTTTTATATATCTTCTGAGGTAGAGGTGATGGTGAACTAGCCTTGTCGTTTCATTGGGACAAGTGCATTCTGGCTTTTACAGGCCAATGTGAAAAGCATTGGGGACAAGGCCTTTGAGGAACGCAAGTGCCGGAGAGAGAGGTAGCTGGCAGTGGGGTCCCCCCTCCCTTCCCATTTGTCTGAGGAGCAATCAGGGGTTCAGTGACTCCCCCTGAAGTTGTGCAGTGCACCAGCATGAGTATTTGCCCCACCCCCCTTCATTACTACCCAGCTCCATGTTGGCGATGAGTAATTCGGACCCGCACAAGTGACTATCATGGGTGCACCTTGCCCGGGTTGAGATAGAGCCCTCACCCAGCTGTGTCAAGTGAGAGACTTGGACAGGGAGGAAGGCGCAGCTCCTATGTGCTCTGTATGGATTCCTGGCACATAAACTGCCTTTTATTCCAGTGAAGATGTGTGCTGATCAGGGGCAACACCTGGATCTATAGACTTGACTGGCATCATTCTGAGGGCAGAGGTACCCTGTTCGTTGCCTGAAAGCCCAATTCTAATGTGCATTCGCCGCAGTGAGTAACATTAACCAGCATCACTTCATCTTTGCGCCTCCAGTGCTTTGATATTATATATACAGTCTGTGGATTGGAGCGCATTCTGTAATCAAGCCTGTAAATCTACTTATACGATACAGGAATATGTAGATTGGGACATATGCTCTAACCTAGCCAGGGGAACATTTGTACACGCAGCATGAGAGTCTGTGGACTGGGACTTATTCTTTCTCCAAGCCTGCAAAATTGTATATATAGCATGGGAGTCTGTATTTTGGGACTTATTTGTGTATACCATCAGAGGGAGCCTGCAACACAGCAGCTGGGACATGGTAGACATAGCACTTGATGTATGGTAACACCTCTGTGCCTGTACACAATCGGCAAGTCAGGCCATGCTGCCTCGACAGCAGCTAAACTGGAAAAGTTTGCCTGCCAGACCACTCCCGCTATCACACATCTCACCTGCTATTCTGTTTGGGATCATCATTATCGTGGTTTCCCTTGACTACCGCTACCATTTGGTTTGACCGGCGATCCTTTCTGAGGACATTTGGCCGGTATTTGCTGTGCATTTGCAAGCCTGGCACTTTCAAACTTCTCCTGGATTCACATTGGCTGACTGTTATTTCAGTTCACTATTTAAGGCACCTCCTCCTGCCTTCCGTTGTCAGATCTTCAGGTCTCACCTTCTGTGAGGAAGCTATTCTCTCTGAATCCTGTCACCTTCTACTGGTATCCCTGGTATTCGTGTTACCGTTCTCCGATCAAGACCCGTGGTGAACCTGCAGCACATTGCGCATTATCATCGATCCTGCTTCCAGGCTATACCGCCTCTTAGGACCTCAGCGCTTCAGCTATCTGCAGCTGCCACCTGTCCGTTGTATTCGTGTTACCTGTTCCACGATCAAGACCTGTGGTGAACCTGCAGCACATTGCGCATCGTCATCGATCCTGCTTCCAGGCTATACCGCCTCTCAGGGCCTCAGTGCTTCAATTACCTGCAGCTTCCACCTCTCTGTTGTATTTGTGTTCTTGTTCCAGGTTCAAGACCTGTGGCTAACCTGCAGAACATTACACATCTTCATCGATCCTGCCTCTAGGCCATACTGTCCAGCAGGATCTCAGCGCACCAGTGTTCTGTTGTCATTTCATCTCGTTTCTCAGATCTATCTATGCACTTATCTTCTCATCTGTGTCCAGGTTGTCGTACCCTGCTCTGTACCTCCTAGAGGACTGCGACCTGCAATCTGAGAGAAGCCAAGCCCATATTCCTTTGCAGGGATCCCTGGTCAATACCTCTCTGTTAGACTCCGCACCTCTTGGAGGTTAGTCATCACCTGAGCAGGATTCATGGTCTATTCTAACATCTGACACCGTGACACCCACCCAGGACTCTTGGGCATTCCCCTCACCCCCCTTATTCCACAGCCCTCCCCTCCTCCATTGGGTGCAGATACTGCAACACAGGGAGATCCTCTTTTGCTTCAACAAATCCTGCTGGCTATTACAACCTCAGAGAAAAGGGTTATGGACAAGATACGAGAGATGCAGGCCGACCTCTCACTAATGCGTCATGGCCTTCAGAAGATGAGAGCAAGAGTGGATGAGGCGGAATGTAGAATATCCAATCTGGAACAATCCATGGCCCCCCTTCGATGGGAGATCTCTGGTTTGGCTGCTCACATCGGCCAATGTCGAGCCAAGATGACAGGTTTGGAGGGAAGGCTTCGATGCAACAATCTTCGATTTGTCGGCCTGCTGGAGAGGGTGGAGGACTGGTTCATAAGAGAATTTGTAAGGGAACTATTTTCCCTGCATTTTGCTGCCCCAGCCCGCACCTTCATTGCCAAGTTACCCAACTTTAAAGACAGAGATGTGGTTCTACAAATGACCAGACAGCAGGGCCAACTAAGATTTATGAATCAAACAATCATGGTTCACTTCGACAAAGAAAAAAATTGAGAGACCTCCAGCTTCCTTACACTATTCCCATCTAGACTGCGAGTCACGGCGGATGGTCACTCCTACTTCATTGCTACATCGCAGGATGCAGAGAACTGGCTGGAAAGATGTCTGCCTGATAGGTGTAGAGATCTTTGACAGACCTCAGGTCATGTCGGCAATTGGAGATTTCTTTTCCTTTGCCTCCTTGTTGGCAGGGCCAGATTAAGGGCCACATGAGCCTGGGGCTGAAAATTATAAAGGGCCTTTTGTGATAAGTGCCGTCCCACCGAAGGTGTGGCCAGTGATGTCTGGGTGTGGCCAGATGGGTGTGTGGGAGTGGCCAGTACCATGGAGGACATAGCTTGCACTTTCCTCCAGTCACCTACATCTCCATCCTATCCTCCCTTATATAAAGAGTGCAACACTAACTGGTTCAAACAGTATGTATGTAAAGTGAAGAGTGGAAATACATCCCAGCTATTGCTCATGCCGGGACAAGCTCTTGGCTAATGAAGATAGTCCCCTAAAATCAGGACTATCCAGATGGAATCGGGACAGTTGACAGGTAAAGGTATGTTATGTTATTGACCATTAAAGACAAAAATACAATGGTTGATTATTTTTATTTATAAAGTGCTTTTTTTCATCAATTTTTATTGAATTTTTTGCAAAATATTCTGTGTACAGAAAAAAAGGAGGGGAATCAACAGGGGGGGATACAGGAGGGGGGTTGCTCAATGAGTATTACAACAAATAGAAAATAGAAAAGACACAACAAAACAAAAAAAACATTGCAGTGCACATCATAGAGATATAGTATGTCCAAAAGAGGCCGTGGGGGAAGCACTAATCCTCCTGGGGGTAATCAGGTAAAGCCAAGAGCAAGTGGGTGAGAGAGGAGGAAGATGACCCTTAATTTGCATCCGCTCCCTCTGTAACATATACATGCTACTTGAACCACTTCATGATGGGGGCTGAAGCAGACGTGGAGTATGGCATGTATATCGTCTCCATTTCAAAGCTGTAATGTATTGTAGAAATATGTCAAGCCAGCATAGGAAATTTTTAAAAGACTTTAACAGAAACATGCATGAAAAAATGCTAATTTTCAGCTTTTTAACATTGAACAGAGTACAGGGTGCTGAAAACTTGAATTTAAGTATAAATATATATAAAAACACTGTCTATTGTATGTATCTATATCGATCACACGCTTTCTTTCTGCAAATAACCTACTGGATCCTCTTCAGTCAGGCTTTCGCTCTCAACACTAGACAGAGACTGCCATGACCGAGGTTGTCAATGATTTGATCACAGCTAAAACTAAAGGCCATTACTCTCTTCTAATTCTCCTGGATATCTCTGCTTGACACTGTTGACCACTCTCTCCTCATACAGACGCTATAATCCCTAGGTCTTAGAGACACTGTCCTATCCTAGTTCTCATCCTACATAGCTAATTGCTCTTTCAGTGTTAATATCTTTGGATCCACCACCGCTCCGCTTCCTTTATCAGTTGGACTACCAAAAGGCTCAGTCCTAGGTCCTCTGCTATTCTCTATCCACAACAATAATATTTCCACCTACCAACATAAGCGTATCGCCTGACATTTCTATTTCTGTTGATAACGCAACATCTCATCTGCCTAGGTGTAATCCTTGACTCGCAACTATCCTTTGTTCCCCACATCAACTCTATATTTACATCATGCAGCATACAGCTCAAAAAACATTTTCAAAAAATGTACACACAGGACACTGGAAAAACTTTGATTCATGTAATCATCGTCTCCCGCATCGACTATCGCAATCCCCTCCTTACTGGTCTTCCCAAAATTAGACTCAAACCCCTACAATCTATTTTGGACACAGGCGGAAAAAGTTGTTGAGATAATTATAGGTTGCTGTATCACGTGTCTTCATGTAACTAAGTAGTGCTGCCTTTTTCTTCAAAATTCAGACTAATATGTTGCTGCTGTTTTGTATTCCCTGCTGCGCGGGGCTGACTAGATGTTCGGAGCCCCAGTCCTGACTTTCTAAGGAGGAGGTCCTGCCATATGTCCTTTCCCGATGATGGAACACTATGGCCAACTTGACCGTGAGTAAGTCTGCCCAGGGGGGACTCCGTCTGCTCACTTGGAACGTTAGAGGATTAAATGATAAAATTAAGTGTTCATTGTTGCTGAGTCAGCTCAAGAAGTCCAGTCCTAATGTGGAGTGTCTCCGGGAAACCCAACTAACTGCTACCTGCTCCAGAGATGTCACAGTATTAATTAGAAAACAACTCAACTTCGAGCTAGATCAGGTCCAAATTGACCCAGGGGACAGTTATGTTTTTCTTAAGGGCTCATTTAATTACACCCTGTTAACCATTCTACCGGTGTACATTCCCCCTTCATACAGTAGCGACATCATGTGTAAAGGAGTCGCAATCGTAGCCACAGCTCCAGACACTCCAGTGCTCTGCTTTGGGGACTTCAATAATGTGATAGATGTAGCCTTTTACAGGTGGAGTCGACCACAGTCACTACCCAGTAGGCCCACTACCTTTGATAAATTTATTAACGATTTAGGGCTGGTGGATGTTTGGAGATTTAAGAACCCGGAGGCAAGACACTTTTCTTGCCACTCACAAATACACCATTCCCTGTCAAGAATAGATATGGCCTTAGCTTCACATGTTCTGGCCCTCTTGGTGTCTAAAATTGAGTACCTTCCTAGGGACATCTCTGAACACTCCGCTATTCATGCTGTCTTTGACTTTAAGGTGGAGAGGGGTCTGCAGTTCTGGAAACGGAACCCTTGCTGGCTGTATAGACTTAGCGGGGGTACTGGTTTGGCATGCCTCTGGGAGGGATACTTTAAGGATATAGAGGAAGGGGTCAGCCCGGCTGTGCTTTAGGACTCGTCTAAGACCTTTATGAGGGGTACTATTGTAGAGGAGATAGCGAGTATAAAAAACTCAATAAACAAATGGAGGGAGAGCTGGATGAGAGATGTTGGGACTTTGAGGTCCTATATATTGGGTCACGCACTGCTGCAGACAGATTGAACTGACTTAAAGGACAGTCTGACTGGACTGAGATCTTATACAACAAGCAGGGTGAAAGGCTTCTCTTCTCCAGACACAACCTATATTTCCAAGCAGATATGGGAGGGAACTATTTGGCGTGTTTAGCGAGCGACGAAAAGTCCACAAGGACGATTCTAACTATCATAGATAAGCATAATGTTAAACACTATACGGAAGCCAAAATTGCGGAAGCGTTTTATGACTATTACAGTGACCTATATTCCACATAGGCTCACTATGCGCTGGCCCAGTTTACTGCATACCTTAGGGGTGTGAGACTCCCGAGAATGTCCCAGGTAGCGGTTGACTTCTGTCCATAAGGCTCAATGGGTACATACACGAGAGGTTGTCCACCCAGACCAGACAGGGTTTATGCCTGGCAAATCTACGCTTACCAATGTTAGATGTCAATTTACACAGATTCAGAGGACCCCGTCAGCTGGGTAGAGGGCAGTGGTTGTTTCCTTGGATGCAGGCCAAGGAGTTTGACTCGGTTGAGTGGGGCTATATCTGGCATGTGCTGGAGCGGTTAGATATAGGACTCAGGTTTATTCGTCTTGTCCAACTGCTTTACTCGTCACCCATGGCAAGAATGAGTGTCAATAGGTACACGACAGCCCCGTTTGGTCCTCATCGAGGAACCCGGCAGAGCTGCCTTCTATCACCTGCCTTGTTTACCTTTGCAATTGAACCACTGGCCTGTCTGATCCGCTCCCATGAAAACATTATGAGCATAGCGGTGGGCAGTGTGTCTTCCTTGAGGAGCCTGATAGCTCTCTGTCCCACCTTATAGAGACCCAATAACTAAATATTTAAAGATCAAAAGCCACACCTGGCGCAAAATCCCTATTACAGTCACTGGCAGGATTAAACTAATAAAGATGGTTGTCCAAACCGAAATTCTTATATGTCCTCCAACACTCCCTGGTTTATCTACCATTACGGGTTTTTCAAAATATTAATAAACATCTCATCTCCTTGGTCTGGAGTGGCAAGGGAGCTAGGGTGCGCTTTAACACATTGTATAGAACAAAAAATTCAGAAGGACTAGCCTTGCCGAACCTATGAATTTATTATCTTGCTTCACAGCTCACACATCTGGTCTCCTGGCTGGGCGATATGCAGAACACCACTCTCAAGCACTTTCTGGGTGAGCAGACGAATCCCTCCCTAGGTGCTTTGCAGGCTTTGTTGTCTAGACACAGACCTAGTGAGGTGGCCCCTATTATATGACAGGCATCAATGATATGAGGAATAACAAATGTTCTCTTGGGAGGTAAGGGGCTGGACCCAGGCACTCCCTTGTGGTCCAATACCGGTTTCAAAGAGCTGGTGGGGCTTGAGGGCTCTCTTCTGTGGAGAAGGATCGGAATTCATACAATCGGTCAAGTATATTTAAATAGTCAACTACTCAATTGAGCAATTGAGTGACCTTCTCGCTACCTAATATCCAGTTCTTCCACTGTTTGCAGCTGAGGCATGCCCTGAGTGCCCAGTTTTCTTAGGGGTCGGCCTCAGATGATTAATTTTCCGTATTACAATCTGTGGGGGCTAGTCAGACTATATCTGTGTACTATGCCCTATTGTTGTCTCAGGTTTCTCCTGAATTACTGGGTCCACTCGAACACATTGGGAGGCTGATTTTGGGTGCACTTTCCAATGAGGAGTGAAGTATGGTGGTGGGAGGTACTTGACACGCCACCTCTTGTCTCAGGTTCAGTTACATAGAGTATATTTTACATCTGTCAGGTTGCATAGGATGGGACGACGGGCCTTTTGGCACTTATTATGGGCATGTCCAGTTGTCCAGTCCTTTTGGGGTAGAATATGTATCAGAAATAGAGGAACAAAAAATGAAAACTTGAAATATCTCACCTGTTACACACTGACATATCCCCTGCCCATCAGCTATTGTTACACATATCATCCGTACCCATCAGCTTTTGTCACACATGTCACATCCATTCCACTAGCTTTTCTCACATGGATCACTGCCCACTAGCTTATCTCTCATATGCACCCATGCCATAGGAACCCTAGCCAGCTTTTTTCACACATGTCTCCCTGCCCACCAGCTTTTGTCTCACATAACCCCCTCCTGAACAGCTTTTTTCTTAAATTGCCACCCTGTCCACCAGTTTTCTCAAACATGCCTCCTTGCCAAACAGCTTTTTTCTCACATATCCTCTTTCCCACAATATTTTAATAAATAACAAAATTAATACCAGCACTCAACTCCATTTTCTGCAAATTGCGTTGTGACGTCACAATGCCGTTAGAAGCTCGGCCCGGAGAGATGCTGGGAGGCGGTGCTGAACACTAGCATTGCATCTCCTTACAGGTAAGTACTGGGGAAATGGAGGGCCTGCGATCGCACCACTCACACTGCCTAACATTTTTAGCATTTTAAATACGAATTTAAAATGTTAAAACAATGTACTGCGGGTTACCATGGCCCAATCAAAGATATGTTTATTCTATCAGTTATTATGTGTATATATTTACGTGGTCAGATAATGCCAAGAATAAATAAAATTCCCGTATTTTATGTTATGTATCATGCTACTCTGTCACTTTATTAATTTATCTTGTTCCATTCTATTTATTGAAGAGCTGCAGACATAACTGTCGGGTTGCAGTTTATTTTCTAGGTTATATAATTCATTTTTTCTAATTAAACAGTTATCATATCTGAAAAATTCACAGAATTTGAAATATATGGATTTTAGTTCATTATGGAATTCAAGGGCCGGAAATCAGCACTCAAATGTGTGTACCATGTTCAAATCATACTTGCCAACTCTCCCGGAAGGTCCAGGAGACTCCAGCATTTTGCTAGAGTCTCCCGGACTTCCGGGCGGGTGTGGAAATCTCCCGAATTCTGCCCACTTCACTAGGAAGTGCCCACTTCCTAGTGAAGTGGGCAGAATTAGGTCCCAAATGCTGCAATTCCCGGTGAATCGTGCCATAATTTTTGTCGCCCCGACCCCTCACGCCCACCTCCATCGGCAGGCTCCCGGACGAGAGCTGAAGAAAGTTGGTAAGTATGGTTCAAATTAAATCATAGGATTATGAGATCTGATGTAAATTTGATTGCAATTGACACGGAAATTGTTAGTGTAAATTGCATCTTGTAATTTACCCAGTACTCTAAGGATCTTTAGATTTTTGCAACTTAGAATACTATGCAAATTGTACAAACCCACATCTTTATCTGCCTTATGGGCCGGTGTGCATGATACACTTAAGTGTATCAGTCACAGTGGTCCTGTAAAGCAGATAAATAAATAAATTAAGTAATGTAAAAGAAAAAAAATGCTTCTCCCACCAAAATAATACTAGGTTGGTTATGTTGTTTAGGATGGGGTGCAAAACTTTTTCAAAATAGCAATTATTTGTTTACTTCTTTTTTTAATACAGCAATGTCTGTTGCACCAGCAGAAAGCACCCACAAAAGGTGCATCTGCTAGAGACCTATCTGCAGTTGCTTTAAACTAGAGATGCTCACTGACCCCCGTGTTTTGTTTTTGTTTTTGGATTTGGATCTGGATTACCTTCGTGTTTTGGTCTTGGTTTTGGTTTTGCAAAACCACCCTTGCGTGTTTTGGTTTTGGTTTTGTTTGGTTTTGTTTTGCAATTTTGTTTAAAAATCAATGTTTTTGGGCATAAAATAACCTAATTTAGTGCTCCACCTGTTTCTTGGATAAGTAAGGTAATTCTAAAGCTAATGAATTAGGAAGAAAACAGTTTAATCCCTGGTAGGCTGTCCTTAATTCTCCACACAAACCTGGTTGTCTTCCTCTTCATCTTTGCCTATTGGCAATGCAGCCATTGTCTTTGTATGTATATTACACCCTCCACTTGTAGTTGAATAGAAAAAAAGCAGCCTGCATAGACTGTGGAATTAGAAGGTAAAAATAAATGGACCACGGCAGTTTGGTGGCTATCTATGCTCCCCCCGCCCTCCACTTGTAGATGAATAGAAAAAAAGCATCCTGCATAGACTGTGGAATTAGAAAGTAAAAATAAATGGACCACGGTAGTTTGGTATCTGTCTGCATCAGACCCCTTCTCCACTAGGAGTAAAATAGTAAACTATTCAGCCGTTGTAAAGTCTAGAATATAAATAGAAATTGAGAAAGGCAATTTGGTATCTGTCTGCATCATAATCATCAACATCATCATTAGTGCCCTCGTCGCCTACACAAATCTCCCCCTCATCCTCTTCTTATTCAAAAGTGGCATCCTCAATTGGTGTATCACCGACTACACTCGGGCTGTTAAGGCACACATCAGCAGAACTGCTGAAAAGAACCTTCTTTATGGGTACACTGTCACTAACAGAATGCTCACGATTAGACATACCACTGGTGGATGGACTCTCCCCAGGGATTGGTGTCATTTCTGATTCAGAGCATACATTATCCTCTAATGCCTTACTGTTTTCTTGCAGCTCGGCTTTCACGCGTAACAGTACTTGTGCACCACTTTTAGACTCCAAATTACTTGGATTTGCTTTGTCACGAGTGTCCGTACAAGAAAAAGGCTCAGTAACATTTTTTGATCTGCCACTAATAGAGAAAGGCGAAGGCCTCATTCTTTCTTTGCCACTGCGTGTGTAGAATGGCATGTTTGCAATTTTATTTTTATCGGCAGTTAATTTTTCCTCAGTTACACTTCTTTTGCGCTTCAACACGGTAAAAAAAATTTTGGGGTGAGTTTTTTTGACTGATTTCAAAAGACTGTGTAGTTTGACATCGCCTTTCCCCGATGACGTACTGAGAACACTACCATCAGGACTGGTGACAGAACCTGGTTGCTGATTCTGCTCATATGTGGACTGCTTAGAATCCATTATGATCCCAACGCACTTGTAGTGCTACAAATTGGTATAGATACTGCTGACAAATATGACTTTTGACAGCCACAAAAATTAATGCAAAAGAATGGGGGACACCTCAATAGCACTTGGAGTGCTAAATATTATTTTTTTAGACTGCTGAAAAATAGTACTTTTGACAGCCAGAAATATTAATGCAAAATAATGGGGGACTCCGCAAAAGCACTTGAGAGTGCTAAAAATTATTTTTCAGATTGCTGACAAACAGGACTTTTGACAGCCAGAAATATTAATGCAAAAGAATGGGGGACACCCCAAAGCACTTGTAGTGCCAAATATTAACAAAAAGACTCCTCTATCCTCCTCTCTTCTCTATCAATTGTAATCAGAATTGTAATCAGAATTGTAATCAGAATTGTATTCTCTGTCCCTGCTCTAATCAGCCTGTGACTACACCCTGCTCTCTCCCTCTGTCAAATGGCGATGGATTGCTGTGGAGGCAGGTATTTATAATTTTCAAGTATCGCGAGAACCGAGCCCGAGATCCGACGACGTCACAATGACGTTCGGCCTCAATTTGGAATCCGAGCGGGCGGGAGAGAGCCGAACCTATTCGGCTCGGTACTCGGATAGGCAAAGTTCGGGTGGGTTGGGTTCTCGGGGAACCGAGCCCGCCCATGTCTACTTTAAACTCAGCATATTATGTAAAGCCTTTACATTGCTAGGTTTACCCACTAGCTTCCCCGTTCCACTTCTCTAAGCGCAGAGAGGTGCAAGGAGGAGGTCTGTCTCAGTCTGAATGCAAACTGAGACGGATCCTTGGCTAAAAGTGTTTTTCTGCTTATCATTTGGACTTGCGTCCAGCTCTACACAAGGCGCTGAATTGTTAAGTATATTATTATTCCAATCATAATTTAGCAATATTTTCTATTATACAAAATTCTTACCAGAACATATCCATAAAATGTGTCGCCACATGATGTTTATATATGTACTAAAATAAATGTCAATATCTATAAGTGATGTTCATATCATGATTTTTTTTTATACAAATACCGTCTCTTTTTTATTTATAAAAATTGACAATCAGGCACTTTATTGTAAGAAAGAGAAAACAGGGCTTAACAGATAATATAATTATATTTAGTGAAGAAAATGACATCAGATAGCTACAAATATTGCAAGTATTCTTATTTGATATCTGTGGCTGATCCAACACCTTTGAAGTTTACCACACAGACACAGAAATCATTCTGTGTATTATTGTTATATTGTTGCTCTCATCTCTCAGAATGTGCTGTTTTGAAATGTTAAAGAAAAATATGAAACGCACAAAGCACAGCTTCATATTTTAGAGAAACGACTCTGTTTAAGATCCCACTACTTTTGTAATTGCTGTAAAATCAGGTCTCTAAACCCTTTGGTATATAATAAATAGCATTTTCTTTATATGCTAGTTACATGTGCTCCTCTGATGCATACAATATATATAAATGTATCATCATCATCATCGGTTATTTATATAGTGCCACTAATTCCGATGCATATATATATATATATATATATATATATATATATATATATATATATGTATGTATTGCACAATAGAACACAAAATTGAATTTAATAAAACACTCACCGAACCCCCAGTCATCACTTTAATATAAAATAAAATCTCTCTTTGCTATAATCTAATTTGAAATTATTGTGTTTGTATAATCCAATGGGAAATTCTTTTGTCTTTGCAATCCACTGGGAGAATCCCCCCCAATGAAAGCTGATGCAATTGCTTGCTATGATTACCCACTGCTGAATGACTGTGACCTGAATTGATCAGGACTTTCCTTAGTTACTATACAATAACAAGCAACCAGCATGTGAAAATGTTTATGATTGATTGCACGGTTAATGGGGCACTTGGATGCTTGTAGCAAACAGTTCCATTGGCCTTTATATATTTTTTCTCCCACTCAAATACAAAGATAGAAAAAAATACAATTTTATTTCAGAACAAAGTGGTGAATGAGGGTTTGAGGAGTGTTATATTCAAATTTTATTTTAAAATATGTGTCTGTGCGTTTTATTTAGTTATTTATAGACTCTTGGTATTTGGCCAGGTATTGTAGAGACCACTGAGGTTGCAAAACTGTCACTCCAGGGGTCCCAATGATTTTCATTACTTCAGCACCAACAGTCCAGAGAGCATCAATGTTACTCACTGCATGGCTGCTAGTCTTTTGAAGGGGGCAGCATGCTGTGTTTTTTGCAGCCCAATTGCCAAAGACAACAGGCCTGCGCTAATCAACCTGGGGCCAGTGTACACTATGAAAGTGGGACATTAGTGGTTTACCTGTTGCAATGGGAACCAACCCAGGCTGTCTAGTGCTCAGGAATGGTAGAGGATTTTTGTGGCATTGACAGACATATTACTCATATATTTATTCAGATTTAGGGTGTAAAGTCAGATTACTGGTGAAAAACACGTGTTTTCATTGATGATAATTCTTTTTTTTTTATAATATATTCTGTGCCAATCAGTTTGAAATGATTAGTTTGAGATTTTGGCCTGCCCCCAGAAAATAAGTATTTTCAGTCTCATTCATGAACTGGTAAGCTGTCTTTCGCAAATGTGAAGACTGAACTGATGAAGCAATAAGTATCTCTGCCGCTTGACACCAGTATTACTGACAGATTTATAAATTTTGTAATACATATTTTTTTATTGTTGCGATATGCAGTGATAAAAAAAATTATACTTTTGGATGTGAATTTTTTTTTTTTATTAAACAGGCTACTTTGGTAGTCCATCCAAACAGCTTGGCCTGGGGAAAAAGCTACAAGCCAAGCAGGTTGGGTGGAATTGGAGAAATATTGTTTTTTTTAACAATAGTCTGTTAAGGGTTTTTACATAGCACATACATTAATTATAGTATAAAGTGGGCTTTAAGCACATTGTTTTTTTTAAATAATTTGCCATCTTAAGTGTATTAAGCAGACACAATCGATAACAATTCATTGCACAAGTATAGCTCAAAATGGATTGAATTGGACTTTGCACATCTGCTTTATACTTTTTTATGGTGAAATAACATAGGCACTTTTGTTGCAAAAAGGTGAAAAATTGAATGGCATCAAGATAAAAATGTGTTGTGTTTTCTCCAAAGAATTTAATTGTGCAAAATCAGAGAATGAATAGGCTACATAGTATTTAGGGTGCTGCAAATTTGTTTTTCTTCAATTTAATTCAAATAGAGAATAATGATTTCAAACATCACAGTATCATTGTTTCTTCAAATATTACTTTAATATTCTTAAGGTTTAGAAACACATTACCTTATGGGCACAGAAATCTGCAGGCATTATTTTGTTGTGCTGGAAAACAGTAATGCTGGTTTTATACCACATGGTACCCAATGCAACTTTCAAGACTGCGGCCTCCTATTGTTGAAATAGTATTTAAATACAACAATGCTCATATATAACAATGAATAATGAGTAAAAATATGAAATAACAGGCAGCGTCATGCCCACCGCTCACAATTACATGTGGCCATATACAGTCCTGGAGCCAGTATTTAAGCCTTATGCACATCACAGTCCAATGCTTGTATTTTATAATACTGTACCCACCATATGATCTTCATGTTCACCGCCGTCACATCCCTACCATATACTGTATGGACCACTTACTGTACAGACAGATTATAACTGCCACCACACCACATAAAGCTATATGCCTCATGTCTACCTCATACTAGAATCTTCTCCTTTTGGTGATGGTAGGATACCCCCAAAGTTGCACATTTTCCCAGCAAAGAGGTGGAAATTGGATGCTTTTATAACATTTTCTGATGTCCTTTTATTTTACAAATACCACTAGCCTGTTCATTTCTATGGAAAGGATCAGGAGTAGTTAGCATCCACTTGTAACCTTGGAAATGGTAATAGCATAGGTGTGTCCCGAGCTATCATTAACAGCTAAAGCTCCCAAAGTTGCCTTTGGAAACAAGCCACTAGCAGTCATAGGAATCAAAGACAATGCATGTGAGGTCCCATGAGGTTCAGGTCTGGAGCATTTGCTCTTTCTGCCATTCCTAACCACTGGCCCTGGAAATGGTTAGCTATATGTATACATACAAGGTAAGTCGGGTTCAGCAAAAGTTTTAATATAGCAGATTTATTGGCACAGCACATAATTTCTCTTTTTTAGAGTGACAATTGTCACTGTCTCTTTTCCTTTAACACAGATCAGGAGCGGATTGGCGTAGGGTCTTCATATGAACAGGAGGGCAAGGTACAGTTTGTTATAGATGCTGTCTATTCCATGGCCCATGCTCTTCACAATATGCACAAAGCTGTGTGTCCCGGCAGTGTTGGACTCTGCAGTCGTATGGACCCAGTTGATGGAGCTGAACTCCTGAAATACATTCGTAATGTTAACTTTACAGGTAAGACAAGCAATACTAGGTTCCTAGAAAACATAAATCTAAAAAGTATTATTCATTTAGTGTTAGTCCTGGTGGTAATACTGGCAAATAGCTGATTGTTATATTGTGTCTCAATTTGTTTTCATGTTCAAACTTTCACAATGTTGGTGTAGTTGTGCAAAATAGTGGCAGTGGGTCGAGTTGTCTTTATCTGTATTTTATTAGACATATCCCTACTTTTCTAAACATAATGGGATTGGTAATCTTTTATTGTCCATATAGTCAGAATAAAAACAGACAAATTACGATTGGTAAGTAGTATAAGGGAAGTGGTCATAAGCCCTTTCTAATAAAAATTCATTCCAACTATGGCACATTTACAATCTTCATTCTTCTTATAGAAAAATAAAGGATAAATAGAATCAATTAGTGGCTTGTGAATATATTTTCAAGCATTTATGATTAGATGTTTATATTTTAAATGACATGCTATAAGAAATATTTAAGTTGTGCTTTATACTTTAGGAAAGTTTAAGAAATATGTTTAAGAAACGGCTAGACAAAATTTTAGCGGAAAAGGGTATGCAGGGTTACGACCTCTTATTAAGATGAAGAACAGTAGTGGATCCAGGGAGAAATAGGACTGCAATATTGGGTCAGGAGGGATTTTACCCGATTGAAACAGAGTGGCGGCTGCTTTAACTGGATCAATTTCAAATATAAGAGAGGGATCACAAGAGATCCAAAATTAATTGAACTTGATGGACTGGTTTCTTTTTTAAACCTCATCAACTATGTTATTATGTTACTATGTTACTTTAAAGTCTGATTTTCTTACTACAGGTACATTAAATATATTGAGTAAAGGAAAGAGATACATTCACTGGCATATCAGTGACAGACCAAGACATTACAGTCCCAGTGCAGAGACTACAAATGTAACCTATTCCCCAGAGGGAACCAGGGTCCTTGTGCTCAGTGCTCAAGGTTACTAGATCTCTTATTTAAACTTAGTATATAATAAGTGTATTAAGAAAGAAAAATTGGTAAGGCAAGCAATGATTTACATCTTTTGCCACCTACAATGAGCCTCATATATTTTCTAGCTACAATTGTGCCTATATACACAAATGAGTCTATTATTTCTGTTGCCTAATGTTTAGTACGAAATGTCAGCAACAATAATATGCCCAATAAAATGTCTAGCAGTAGTGCTATGTCCAGTTGTTCAGCAGTGGTAAGATGCTACTAATATGCCTGTCAGTAGTAATGCCCACTAATATATCTGTCAGCAGTAATGATCACTAATATACATATCAATACTAATGCCTACTTACAACACCATCTGTAGTAATGCTTAAATATACAGCCATCAGTAGATTTGCAAATTTGTTAAGTTAGTTCATCTTAGATATTTGCTTTGTAGTATCCAGCGCATAGACTTAAGGTTAAATGTTGTTATTTCCCAGAGCAAACAAAATAAACAAATTTTCCTGAAAAATGAAAATTACTTAATGTAGAGTTCCCCTTTAAAAACAATCTGTCAGCAGGTTTTCCATTACCTTTTAAGTACTTTATTATATAGTGTTTTGTACGTTGAATGTCTGGGAGAGAGTCTGTATTATAGTGTGCTTGCCCAGCTCTCTCCCAGGCAAGCTTCCTCTAGACCTCACAGCAGAAGAGGACGCCAGCCCATAATATATCGACTCCTAAAAGATAATACCTGTAAAAATCAGCTGTGTTGATACAAATTTAGTACAACTGCTTTTGTCTTTCACAGGCAGTGGTCATTTCTCCCCAGCTCTTTAGATACTCTCACTTGAGGTGCCAATATTAGTGTTGCCACCGTGCCGGTATTACAGCAGTCTGGCAGGTGAACATTAAATTTGATGTCAATGTTATTAACAGAACAAAACATAACAGAGATAGCAAGATCAGTATTTTTTATTGGCAGAACCTTTTTGGTGTCTGTAACACATACTTGCCAACTCTCCCGGAATGTCCGGGAGACTCCCGCATGTTGGGGGAGTCTCCCGGACTCCCGGAGGAGTATGGCAAAATCCCGCATTTACAGAAATAGGGCCACAATACCGCGATTCTCCGGGAATCGCGGCATTTGGCCCCGCCCCTGACTGTAAAATGACGCGTTTGCGTCATTGCGTCACGGGGGGCGGGTCCAAAATGACGCGATTTTGGAGCCCCGCCCCCCGCACGCCCACCTCCTCCACTGAATCTCCCGGAAAGCAATGGGAGAAAGTCGGCAAGTATGCTGTAACAGGTGTCAGCAGTGGTGGATATTTATGTTAAGCCACACACGTTTAAACATATCCAAGGTGTTGGAACAGCATAGAATGGTTATACAGCAGTCTTATGCAGGTTGTTAAAGTTCTGGTATAATGCATGTCCCTGCAGTATATTAATAGACAGGCTCTGTTTATATAATAGAGCCTCAGGTCACTTTTATATGTGTCAAGCATACACAGACATGCAGCTGCTATCAGTGCGCCTGCTCCACACATAGAATTGTGTGCAACCAAATTTCCGGTCCGCACAAGCGCAGTAGCAACATGCGGACGGTCGGTCACTGCTCCACTTCCTGTCCCACTAGACCATCGTGGAAACAGAGGAGATAGAGCTCCACACTAACATTTTCACAAAATACTTAAATGCTGGTGGATAAAGTGAGGTCCGAGCCGGGTCAAAGTAGTGAGCAGGAATTTTGAATGTATTTGCTGAGCTAAAAGTAAATGGTGGGTATCCACAACCTTAAGGAGGATATTGACAAAAAACATCAAAAAAAATTTCATACAGAGAAAACTGATTTTTTTTACATTACATTGTTAGATCATTAAAGTTTTATATTATAGAATTTTTAATTCATGCTCTCCTTACATACCACTGGTAACTCAGGCAGATATCACTTTGCAGGTATTGCTGGCACACCAGTGACATTTAATGAGAATGGTGATGCTCCAGGTCGGTATGAGATCTATCAGTACCAGATCCACAATGGAACCCCTGAATACAGAGTGATTGGACAGTGGGCAGATCATCTCCAATTTAAAGTAAGTGAAGAAACAAGGAATCAAATCACTGGTTCTCTTTCAGATGAGTATTTTGCAAGGGGAGAAAATAAAGAGTGCTCAGTCCGAAAATATCTTCAATGTAATATTGTGTGTTAATTTGAGTCACTACCCAAAAATCCACAAATTGTGAAATTAAATAACGGCAAAATCCTACTAATGACAAACAATAGTAAACAATAATAGAGAGAAAATTGTCAAGGCTAATAATCTTCTTTCTTCTACTAATAACTTCTGTTATTTTTTTTAAGATGTGTACATATCTAAATCTTATTTTATCCTTTGTTCCTTGTGTTCCTTTACCCTTGTCATCTTCTCTTCAAGATTGATCGTATGCACTGGCCACGTACCCCCTTTTCCTCTTCCCAGTTTCCTCAGATCCCACCCTCTGTCTGCAGCCAGCCTTGCCTTCCAGGTGAGCGGAAGAAAGTGGTGAAAGGTATGCCCTGTTGTTGGCATTGTGAAAAATGTGAAGGTTACCAGTATCAGCTCGATGCCTACACCTGCAAGAGATGTCCAATCCACATGAGACCAAATGAAAACCACACATTCTGCACCCCCATTCCTGTGATAAAACTTGAGTGGAGTTCTCCATGGGCTGTAGTTCCCTTACTCCTTGCTGTGCTGGGAATTATGGCAACCCTGATAGTGGTGGGCACCTTTATGCGGTACAATGACACTCCCATTGTTAAGGCCTCTGGTCGCGAACTAAGTTATGTCCTTCTCACTGGTATTTTCTTGTGTTATGTCAACACTTTCATTATGGTGGCCCAGCCAGGTTATGGAACCTGTTCTCTGAGAAGGGTATTTTTGGGTCTGGGAATGAGTATTAGCTATGCTGCACTGCTGACTAAAACCAATCGCATCTACCGCATTTTTGAGCAGGGTAAGAGATCAGTCAGTGCTCCACGGTATATTAGTCCATCATCTCAGTTGGTGATCACTGCCAGTCTTTCCTCTGTCCAACTATTGGGCGTGCTTGTATGGTTCTTTGTGGACCCATCCCGGCCCATGGTGGACTATGAGAACCAGCGTACTCCAGACCCCCAGCTTGCACGAGGAGTGCTCAAGTGTGACATCTCAGATCTTTCCCTCATCTGTCTTCTGGGCTACAGCATGCTTCTTATGGTTACCTGCACTGTTTATGCTATTAAAACCCGTGGCGTTCCTGAGACATTTAATGAGGCAAAACCTATTGGTTTTACAATGTACACAACTTGCATTGTCTGGCTGGCCTTCATCCCAATTTTCTTTGGCACTGCTCAGTCTGCTGAAAAGGTAAAGAAGAGAAGGTTACACCTTACAATTATATGCATGTATCTTAAAATTGTGGTGCATGTGAATAACAAGCATGTAATCTGTGTGGTTATGTTGTGGGTCATGTGGATTTCTTTTTGCAATTCATTGTAATTCATTTAAATAGCACAGTACATCAAATGCTATTTCTTATGCTAATCACTTTGATGTTGTAGAGATATATGCTTTAGCTCAAAAAGTCTCTTATAGTTTTTCACCTGTGTCTCAGCAAGGCTAAGCATGTACTGTTCCCAAGAGTGTTGTAAAGAGTACAACCAGTGTGTAAGATAAATGTATACCATTGTGTACATCTATTTTCTGCCATACATATTAAGAGTCATTTTTCTGAACATCCGTTATTGTTGACATAGATCTACTTAAGATTTGCTTACATATATTTTTAAATCTACATTTTTCAGTTGTGGTTTTATTTGATGATATGAAGATTTGTGTGCGCAAAGTCATTTTATTCATTTTTTATCAAAGCTATGGGGATTATTAGTCACATAAAAAGGGCAGTGTTTCATATGTGACATGCAATATATACCTGTGCAATGCTTTGTCTGCATTGATTTAGGTATAAATATTCATGTAGACCTACTTTGCACTGTGTGTCTCTGACGTAAATGAAACTATACCAGTCAATGTAATAATAGTAAGATACCTGTGCGGATCATCAAATTGAAACTGTTGAGGTACAGCATTGATTTAAAGGAACATTCTTGATTAAAACATACTGTATGCTTAAATACTCAGCACCCTAGCTCCAGATGCTGCAGAGTGTACCACTTTCTGTGCACCTCACCAAGTCACCAAAAATTATATAGCGCATCATTTTCTCTAATAAAAGATAGTGAACAAAAAGTGTCTTGTTCTGTTGGCTCACTGACTGTAAATTTTGCTATGAATCGATTACACATGAATTTCAAAAGTGAGAAAGTCAGTGTATAGCCATATTTGAATACCTCCACTTTTAGGTAGTCCTGCTTTCACAACAAGAAAAAAACCCTTTACAATGACCCCCAGGTAATCTTTATGTTCTTAAATCTTTACTTTATACACACATTTTTAACTTCTCTCAGCCAAAGACTTTGCTTGTATGGTTTATTGTGGAGTATTTTTTTCAGCTGTTCGATCTCCTGTTTTATATATATACTTGGATCAGTGGGATCAATTAAATGCAATAGGAGCTTCTATTCTTTGGCAATCTGATAAATCTGATAAAGGAACAATATAACTTTAATTCCACCTTTTTTGGGACAGATGACTGTGAAAAATTATTTTCTTTCACTGTATTTACTTTCTAGTTGTAGCAAAATATGGGTGCTCATGCAATTTGGGTAAATACTTTATTATTCAACCTGTAAGAAATTGCATCTGGTGATTGTGTCTTTACTGTATGTGAGCATGCATGTAGTTTCATACTGTATTTTTTTGTGCCATAAGATTCTCTGGTGCATAAAATGTCTTAAGGATAGATTTTTCAAACTGTCTATAACAACCAATCAGATTTTAGATATCATTTACATGTTATAGTTTATAAATTAATAGTTAAAATCCGATTGGTTGCTGTGGGCATTGCCTCCACGTTTCCTTTTTAGAAGGTTTGAGAAATCTACTCCTAAGGGTGCAAAAAATTAAAATGATAGTTCCACCAACCTGGTTGCTGGTATCCAACTTGGTGCTGCTGGGTGCATCAAAAGAACAGAGTAATTTCATAGAAGAGGCAGAGAGCGGAGGCATTCAGTGATGATGGCAGCATCTTGGTGTCTCATAAAGATATTGCTCACTCTTTACTCCAGTTTTTGGGGTAAAAAAATGTCACCAAAAGTCTAGAAATGTGGAGGATAAGGGAGATGAAAAACCTATTTTAACCATGTGACTCCCCAGTAAGAAGCTACTGACTTAACTTCACAGGTGGAAGACATTTCTTTATAACTCAATAATTCCCTTTATCAATCAAGTTATATAATTTATTACGGGCACAAATTCAAGAAAAACTTTAAGAAAAACATACTATAGCAATTGGGGTGCTTGTTCCTAATGTGCCATAAGGTACAAACATAATAAAGCTTCATAATGAATTTATCCAGGCAGTTATATGATTTGGAAAGTAATGAATAAGACAATTAGAATGCTACACTACTGGGTACTTACTGAGGATGGAGCTAAATTTATGGTGGGTATGAATATATGATAGTTTGTAAGGGCCTCATGATAATAATGTGATGGGCCCCAGACATTTCTAGTTACCCCTCTGCATCCAATTCATTTTTAATTAATTTATCTACAATCGTTATGTCTTTAGTAGGACTTCCGCAATCTGTCCGCTCTTATAGTGAAAAACCTGTTTCTATATATATCAGTGTTTCCCTTCTCCAGTTCTCAAGCTCCCCTAACAGTTCAGGTTTTAAGGATATCCATGCTTTAGTAGAAGTAACTTTATTAGTACATCAGTCATTTTGATTCTATCCCCTATTCTCATGCATGGATATTCTTAAAATGTGAATGGTTAAGGGAGCTTGACTACTGGAGGTAGGAAATTATTTGAAATTATATTGTCTCCAACTGTAGAGAATGTCATTGGCATTTTAAAGTCTTGAATATAAAAAGTTAACTAGAAAAGCTTTAAATGTTCTTGGATATATTTATAAACATTAATTTTCTTAACTGAAAAGTGCCTCTTTTCCCAAAGTATAATCAATTGTCTAATCTTATCCTTTCCTTATCTCCCAAATTAATTTTAAATATGTGACTATCATTATATAGGCCTTTTCAAATTTGTTACAATGCATGGCTGTCTTTATGTGTAATGCCTGGTTGTGGCAAGATATAATATGTGTACCCTACTGGTTTATTACATAGGGTCTGATTATTTTTGCTCACATTTTTCTGACTCCTAATCTTGTTCATAGATGCATATCCAGACCACAACGCTGACCATTTCAGTGAGTTTGAGTGCCTCGGTGTCCTTAGGTATGCTATACATGCCCAAGGTCTACGTTATCCTTTTCCACCCAGAACTGAATGTCCCCAAACGCAAAAGAAGCCTAAAGGCTGTTGTCACTGCGGCAACAATGAGCAACAAGTTCACGCAAAAGGGAGGCTACAGACCCAATGGTGAGGCCAAGACTGAGCTATGTGACAGCATGGAGACACAAGGTAACTAATATTATTGTGAACAGAGATTTTGTAACTGTATCAAAGACCTTATGATTATGTAATCAGCTTATTACAGTCAGTTATTAAAAGTAACCTAGAATCAGACCATGACCTACATGTGTGGGCAGTACAGTGGCCTTATATGTGTGGAGTTTGTATGTTCTCCCCGTGTTTGTGTGAGTTTCATCCAGGTGCTCCGGTTTCCTCCCACAAGCCAAAAACATACTGGTAGGTTAATTGGCTGCTATTAAATTGATCATAGTCTCTCTTGGTCTGTGTGTGTGTATGTTAGGGAATTTAGATTGCAAGCTCCAATGGGGCAGGGACTGATGTGAATGAGTTCTCTGTGCAGTGCTGCGGAATTAGTGGCTCTATATAAATAAATAGATGATGATGATGATGTACATTATTGCGATGATCTAAATCTCACCTTTTCCATGTCAGCCACAGAAATGGAGTTGTTAGTTAATCTCCAAAATACAGCTCTGTTCAAGAAATGAAAAAAAGGTTGCAAGTACATTAAATCAACAAAGCCATAGCTGTAGATCTGTGACTAAAAGGGTAAAGAGGATTAGCCTGTCTACTGAGAAATGAAAGTCACTGATTTGTTGTTGTCTGTAGGTCACGTTTCTTTTAAATAAACAGCTGTATATCAATAGCTCCCCCAACCCCTCCTGGTGTCGACGCTCAGAAAACACAGCATACAGCTAATGACGCTGTCAGAATTCATCTTCTCATTCACAGGTTCAATATCAAGCGACATCTCCCACAGGCTGCAGCCTTAGACATCATGCAGTAACCTGGGGGTGTACTCTGCATGTATTCCATTCACTCTACACATTCCCACATTTCAAAGCCTAATCTACAGAAGGTAGAACTTTAAAGGCATACACATGATTCCTATCACAGTGCAGTTCATATTCATTATCATAATTGTGAGAAAAACAATAAAATTTTTACAACGTGCATTGTGTATGGCTATAAACTAACATAATGCAGTGGTGCATATAATGTCAGTATACATTTATCATTGCAATGTTAAAAGGTAAAATAAAGCATGTATTGCCCTGATACAAATACTATGTATTGCATATACACTCTTCTCATATTTACCCCTAAACTTATTCATGTACAGCTGCAGCAATTTAGCTTTATGTGCATTGCCATTATGTAGTAATATTTTATTTTTCAGCATTGCACTGTACAGAAAACAATCTATAATAATATAACATATGTATTATATATTTCAGAAATACCTACTTTATGTTTCTCAGTTTTCCATATCCCGCTATCTATTCACACCTAATACTAGTAGCACCAATATGTAAATAAGAGGGAGTGGACAAGCAGTATTGTAAAAAACAAAACAATAAAAAACAAAACAAAACACCACAGGGTCTCATTTCCAGAGTGCACTGCATAGTCTTCTGCGTGTTTTGCAAGGAACGTCCTCACTCTGCTCAGCTCTGTCTCTCAGCCCATGAAACTTGTGCTCCTCTACAAACACTCCCATCTCCCTGAAAAAGTAGGCACACTTGCTCAAATCCAAACCTAATTTTGCACTGCACTTTGGATGCTTTGCACTTTATAAATCACCTCCACTATATTGTAGAGAGGTGACTGAGGCAATTCCTACCTGTTTTTTTTAAATACACATTCATCCAGTGAGTGATTGTCTGTGTATGGTAGTGAAGGTATGGTCTGCTATCACAATCCTATTACCTCTATTTCATCCATTGCCAAGCAGTGTGAGAAATAGCAAGTAATTGCACAGTAAGATGGTCAGTAATCAACAAGATGAATTTTTCTCATGTCTATCCAGTAATTGCCAAGTAGGATGGAATATTCACAGTTATTGCCTTGCAGCATGTATAATTCCATAATTCCTTAACTGCTTTACAGAATGCCTAGGCATGCCCCACCCATTATCTGTGTCTCGCTCCTGTCATTTCCAGCCCTTCCACTTGTAATCCTAACCCAGTAGCAGTCAGTCTCACATAACTCAAGATGTGCAAGCCCTCGTGTTTTGGTATTGGTTTTGGTTCTAAAATCATCTTTGTTTTTTAGTTTTGGTTCTGGTTTTGCACAAAATCCTCATGTTTTGGTTTTGGTCATGGAACTGGATTTAATTAAAAATTGTGAAAAATAAATAAAATCATGGTATTTTGAGCTATTTTTGTTCCTACTATTGTTCCATACCATTAACATTCATTTCCAGTCTATTTTCTAAGGATCTCTTTACAACTGTCAACATTTTCACCAATTGTGGCCAAAGGCTGCAAGGAGCTGGCTGGCTACAATCCCGAATTCCTCAGGGCAGGTCGTTCTCTTACACTATGGTCCAAAGTGCAAATAGGGAAAGAAGAAAGAAACCGAAGATAATGTAGTAGATTATGTATATTTATAGTGAGGTTATTTCACATAATAATAATTGTCCGTACCAGATGTGAAAAGGCAAATGCTTATGTGTACTGTATCATGTTGCTTGTAACACACTCAATCCACTCTGATGTTCTCCCAAAATGTGTTTCGTCTCTTAGGAGTGAGACTTCATCAGGAGAGTTCACTCCTAAGAGACGAAACACATTGACGAGTTTGCTATTTAACCCAAATTATCCAGTGGACTTATCCATTTCTTTCTGCTTTTGGAGATCATTGCTTCCATCGGATGTTTCCAGTCCTCTTGAACAAGTGACAATATAGACTGATATCCTGATAAATCCTTACAATGCTGTCAGGTCTCCATATGAGCTTTTTAACTTTATGTATATTGTGAGTGTGCAGTTTATATGTGTTTCATATTAAAATTTGTCTGTTCTAAATATACTGCACTATATGCTCTCTATATTGCTAAGTTTTGGGAGAACTATAGAGTGTGCTACAAACGATGTGATACAGTGCAAATAAGCATTTTCACATCTGGTAAGCACATATATTAATGGGTGAATTAACCTCAATATATATATATATACAGGATATACTACACTATCTTTGGTTTCTTTCTTGTTTACCTATTGGCACTTCGAAGGTAAGAAGGCAACCTGCAATGAGGAATTTGGGATTCCTATACAGATGTGCCCCCTCTATCTATAAATCTGGTACACAGAATAATATCACCTTTTTTTTGGCTGTAAGTTCCCCACAGAATACTACACCATTGGGCACCCTTTCTCTGTTTTCTAGATTTTATCATTAAGTCGAATGTACCACCAGATATTTTGGTATAAAGGAAGTGCTAAGCGGAGTTCAGAGCCATTATTTTAGCCCTATTCCTAGCCATAACACTAACCATATAATACTCTCTACATTTGAATTAGACATAATAATATTGTCCACAATGTGAATTGACAACCTAATAATGCTGTTGGCACCTGAATTGTCAATCTAATGTTGTTGACTTTCTAAATGTCGACCAAATAAATGTCTAGCTGTTGACTGCATAGCATTTTACACAAGAGGATAGACAAAGACCATAATGTAAAATAATACAAGTTGTAATTTTCCTTTGGTGGTAGGTATTACATGAGGTGTCTATCCATTCTGCTGCTACAATTATCCACCTTTGGAAAATCTACTGCAAATGACATAACAGGGAGCAGGTGCCTAGATGATCAACGTCCCTACCTCTACTTATTTTGGTATAACAAAGGCTACAGATGCCTTAACAAATGTTGTTTGGGTTTGAATAAAAATATTTCCAAACAGAAGAAGTGTTGGCCTTGTGACCTGGCATTACCATGCGCTTATCATGGGACTGAGGTAATACCACTGGTGACAGCACTAGTTCAACACAATTATCATCCTCCTCCTCATCCTCCTCCTTGTTCAAGTACAACACATCAATTTTCAGATCCACCACTATCCCCCTCATCCTTTTATACATTTGCAAGTTCCAAAGTATCTTCCTCTGTGTCTAAATGATTATCATTACTACTCATCCTCACATTTCCGAATAGTTGAGAAATCTGGGAGGCTCCTCTATAATGTTGAAGCAAACATCACACTGCTCCATAAATCTGAAACATCAGACTCACATGTAGCATTCATGGATAACGTTAGACTTTCCTCAGAATTCTGTGAGTGGCAAAGTTGTTTTTCAGCCTGTTGTTTTAATGCACTGATGTGACTATTTTGAAGGTGAAAGACCTGCACTCTGAGCGAGAAGGTGGTGCATGAGAAAATAAGAAGATATATTACCAGGTTGCTCACTCTTTTTTTGCAATGGGCATTCTAGTACGTGTAGAGCAGTAGCAGGACCCCTACTAGCAAGAAGTGGGCATGGTATGAGCCTTGTCTTGCCACTGCGGGTGGTGTATGGATTGTTAGCTATTTTCTTTATTTTGGAGAAATCACCACATTCATCAAAAACTTCTCCCTTAATCATTACATCAATAGCTGATGTTTTATTTGAGACTGACTGTTTGTTACAGTGTTTGGATTTTGAGGATGCTTTGTTACTCTTTCTTCCTGAATGACCTTTTTTACTAGTAGAGGTGATGAAAGTACTACTACTAGCAGCACTGGTACTGGGTGCTCCTGATCTGTACAGTGATACATGGCTGCCAAGACGAGTAATGCTGCTTTAACAAGTTGTAGCTGCCACCACACCAGGTGAACGCCCAATGAGATAGAGAAAGAAGGGAATGTCACCTTACAATTCTTCTGCCACTGCTGCACAATATAATTCAAATTTATATAATTTATCATTCAAAGTTCTATCTTTTATTTATTTTTGGGGGGAGGGGGGTGCTGATCTGAGTCAAAGAATACCCTGTTTGTCCACTTAAGAAAAATGTCACTCAGAGTGCCCCTCACAAAATTGCTTTGAATAGAAACACTGGATTTTAAAAGCAATAAACATCTATCTATCTATCTATCTATGTATCTATCTATGTATCTATCTATCTATCTATGTATCTATCTATGTATCTATCTATCTATCTATCTATCTATCTATCTATCTATCTATCTATCCCATAATAACGACCAGTAGCCACTACTCTAAACTCTCTGACAGACTGCCACAGCTATTCTATGTAAATTTCCCTTTTTCATCCTGTCTAATGCCCTTGTCTCTACACTGAGGTGATTTTCGGAGCACAGTCTTGCAGCTGCCTTCCTCCCCACATGCTCTCTCTTCTAAAATGGCAGGTGAGAACACGAAGGAGGGCTATATATGAAAGATATTGATCCAGAACTCATGAGGTCCATCATTTTCTTGGAAATCTTGTTTTGCCTCATTTTCCGATCTGATTTTGGTGCGAGACAATGAGTCATAACTGGGTTTCACGCAGAACCCCAAAACTCAGATCTGCTGGATTTAATTTAATCCGAGCCACTCATCTCTACTTTTTACATGGTCTGTTGGTATTCACCTTCAGTTTCTAAAGAAGTCAGTGTTGTGTTCAATTGCATCACACACTAACTGCAATGAAGAAACAAGTATCTGTACAATGTAACTTTCAACAATGGGTAATTGCAATGCACTCACATCTGCATGTTATGGTAGTATGAGACGCCTTTCTACTGCGTCAGAAAACACTAAGCTCTAGCTAAAAGGGCTTAAAGTAAACTTACTGTAAATTTGTTATATGAGGTGAGTTGCTCTTGGCCCATCAACAGTTTCCCTGTCTAGATCCACAATTGTAGACTTCTAGTAGTGTGCATAGATTTTTCCACTGGACCTGATGCACTTACTCAACTTTTTTTTGTTTAAACTTTCTTAATTGGATTTACTACAGTTATAACAATTCACAAGTATTATGTAATGGTCTAGAGCTGGAATCGGAGTCCAGTGCTTGGGGAGGAAGGCAAACCAATAAAGGTTTGTTTGAATCAAGAGGGAGCCAAGTTTGGTACACAATAGAGCAGGTTAATGTAACAGGGTTCAGACAGAGGAGAAGTCAAGAACAAGTTGATGTCAGGAAGCAGATAGCAGTAGCAACTAGATTTCTGACATAAACACAATTATCTGACAAGGAGGAAGTGACATGGCTTGTCTTATATAGTAAACCAGGGTGTCAAGCCAGAACAAGCTATAAAATCAGTTAGACTGAGCTTAGACACTGAGCAACGACTAGTAGCAGATTCTAGAGGCAGGATCCATGAGTTGAAATCCTTACAGTACCTCCTTCCAGAACATACTCCAGATTATTCACGAGCTATCTTATTGGTATGCCTAAGGTGAAACTCTATAATCAAGCTAGGAGCATGAACATTTTCTGTGGGCTTCAAAGAATTTTCTTGTGGGCTGTATGACTTAAATTTCAACAGATATTGTATTATGTGCATTCTAGAGTCCAGTATCTATTATATAGGGATCAATTCTTCTTCCTCTTGGTGGCATAGTCAAAAGTCATCCTCGAAATGGGTTTTCGTGAAATAGTAGAAAAATGTGGAAAATCAGATGTATCTTCATAGAGGCTTGATGCTCTAAGCAGAAAGCAACTTTGTTAATTTAAGTTGAAATTTTAAACAGTCCAATAAACTTGTGACCCAGTTTGAGAGAAGGTATTGTCTGTTTGAGATTTTTAGTGGCCAGCCAAAATTTTTACTCAAACCTTAAAATTGGGTATAACTCTAGTTGTTTTCCTGCAACTTAATTACAATGTTCCAAAGCTTCTGTTGTGTTTCCTGTTTTCCTGTTTCTATTGGTTATTGTTGGAATTGATGTGAAGACTGGGAAATTCTGAATAAATGTTGAATGGGATCCCAAGTTGACAAGAAAAGGGCTAATTCAGAGGTGGGTAAAAGGTCCAATTAATCATCTTGGAAGTAATTACTGAAACAATATATATATTGTTCAATAGTCTGATTAGATGTTTCAGTTTGCCCGTTTGACTGTGGATGGAAAGAAGAAGACAAAATAATACTCACTCTAAAAGCAGTGCAGAAACTCTTCCAGAACTTTTAAAGTAAATTGAACACCTTGATCTGAAATTATATAATTGGGAATGCCATGAAGTCTAAATTTTTCTCGAATCATTAATTCAGCAGTCTCTTCAGCAGAGGGTAACCCTTTGGTTGGGATAAAATGAGCCATATTTGTAAGATGATCCACTACACCTAGAATGTCATTCATTCGGAATGAGGTAATACAATGAAATTCATAGAAATTGAACTCCAAGGGCGAAATGAAATAGGAAAAGTTTGAAGCATGCCCAATGATGAATTATAGTTCTGGAATCTTGTTTCGGGCACATGTCTTTAATGATGAAATATATCTCTTAACATCTTTTTTAAATTTGGCTACCAGAAAGTGCTAACAATTCTTGGGCTTTATGGACTCCTAAATGTCCAGCAGGTTTGGAGTCATGGACTAATTTTAATATTTCGACTCATGCTGACTCAGGCGCATAAAGGCAATGAAGTTAAATGCAATAACCATTGTGAAATATTAAATTAATATCTATAGAAGGATGTTTGAGAAAGGGGTTACTATCATACCTATATTTCAGAAAAATTAGCAAACCTGTAGAATGAGTGGGCCCTAAATAGTTATAATTTTGAACAATCATATTTACACAGTTTTCTTCCAGATGGGGTTCCAAAACCCTTCTAGAGAGTGTACCAGCTTTGCTATTGCTGGATCCAGGTTGGTATGAAATTATTACGTTAAAATGAGAGAAGAACAGGAGGCAATTGTTTAGCAAATTTGAATTTCTTTGATCAGTATGAACTGTCAATGGATGGACAGAACCCTCAAGATGGTGTCTCCATTCTGAAAAAAAAGACATTTGATGGCCGTTAATTCCTTATTACAAATATCGTACTTCTTCTCAACCGAGGCCATTTGGCGAGCAAAATAGACACATGGACACAACAACATCTTACCCACACGTTGAGAGAAGACTACTCTCTCAAAGGACAGTTTGGGATTTGCATGTAGCAATATTGGCGTTGATGTATGAAAAGTCTTAATGATATGCGTTCTTTTTATCACAAACATTACAACATTCTCTGTATTGTGACGGTAACTTTTCCAAAACTTTGAAAGTTCAGAGACCAGAGTCCCTAGAAGACAGTTAAAATTACAGTGCTAGAGAAAAATTCTAAACTGCGTGTATCCCAGTGGAAGTATTATGTGTAAATGTCCAAGGGATTCCCCAAATAATAGGAAATTTGGGTGACACAATCAAATGAAAGTTTATAGTTTTGTCCTGGCTCTATAACAGTTCAGAGTTGGAACGTCTCATGAGTTAGTGGCCCAGAAGACAAAATAGATCCATCTACAGTCTTCAAATGTACAAGAGATTGTTTAATCCACGATTCAATATGTTTATCCTGAGCAAAGGTGAAGTCCATGAAATTGTCACCTACTCCGCAGTCGAGGATGGCCAGGTTGGCAAATAGAAGTGACTCGGATGAAAGTGGTATTGGGAGGACAAAATTAAATTTCCTTAATCTATGGGAATTAATGATTTGTGAGATGGAAATTAATTGACTGGGCTCCTTAGAAACAACTTGTTTGTTATAGCACTGGTTTGACAAATCTTATTTGGGCAACTGAATGGATAATGCCATGGATTACCATAATATAATTTAATATTCTGAGCACAGTGTCTTTGTTTTTTATGAAAACCAAGAGATTTCTTAATATAAATTTGCATCGGTTCAGATGTTACACTTGAACTTCCTAATGGTGGTGTCTAAAACTGTAAAGCTATACAGCTGGCATATAAGAGTGTTTACCTTGGCACAATCCATGGAGCCTAGCTTCAGCTTTAAGACACCAGTTAGGATCATTAAAAACTTGACCCATAGCAGAAATAAAGAAATGCAGATTCTCCTGTAAGTGGAGGCTCAGGCAAGGGCTTCTTCAGTAAAAATATTAATTATGGAGAAGATATTTTTCTTGTCATCAATGAACTCTGCCGTTTGTATTTGAAAACAAATGTGACATTAATTTAGGCAACAATCCCAACTAAAAAGCTTCCTTCAAATTAATTTGTTCTTGCTGAAATATTACAAAAGGTTTGCAGTTCCCTGATTGTATTCAGACAAATGCAACTCATGCACTCTTTTATTTGTTCCTACAGCGCCCTTAGGGAATTTCCTCCCTCAGACACCATATTTAGGGCACATTATTCTGCAACAGTTTAGAGTCAGAATCGGAGTTCTGTGTTTAAAAAATTTAGCTAGAATCAAGAATGGTAAGAAGCAATTGGGATCGGTATACAGTGAAGGGTGCAGTGAATTTGGGGGTAAAAGGACAGGGAAAGAAACTAGAGAGAAGGTTAGGGCTATGTCTTGTATAGTTGGGGGGGAAGGAAGTGTGTGAATAAGTATTAAAAGGTACTGACCCTTATTTGAGTATACAAATAAGGAACTGTAGACCAGCTTCCTAATTAAAATCACATAGTTGAATAACTAGCAATTTAGATAATAGTCTACTGCCAAAGAATAGTTTCAAAATGGGGTTTTGGACTTATTTTTTTGTATGTGCCAGCAACGCTTTGCTCCATCTCCAGTGTCTTTCTGTGACACCCCTTTCTAGTCAATGGCCTTGAATGAGTTTAAACATAATACTTTATACTGCTCAGTCCTTAAAAAGTAGCCATATAAATCAAGTGTAACAGAATGTCTTATAGTTATCTCTTGCCACAGTGCTGACATCATCCATATCCATATAAAAGTTGATTCTAAAAAAACAGTCAAACACTTAGGACAGGGCGGTATCCTTCACATGAACCACTGCCTTTGTGGCATTATTAAGATGTTTTAATAAAGATTTTTTATAGTGACATATGGGCATTGCCGACAGATTCAGGAGCCTTACTGCAAGATGTGTAGGTACTTTCCCCCCTAGTATATCCTTGTAAATCTGTATTGCATTGTTCCAGAAAGGCATTATTTGTTGGACTTTCCCACCAAATATGGAGTGGGTTGCCTGGCCCATAGTATAATGTCTCCTATACCAAGATAATATTAATTTGAATTCTTTTTCAAATGCACACATACTTGAGGAGCTCATGTGTCTTTTTAAAAATTTTGGTCCACTTTCCTTCACCCACTAAGTGTCCGAGATCCCTTTTCCATATTTTCATGTAATGTGGGACTGTGCCATGAAGGTTTTCAATGATGAGCTTGTATAGTTGGGATATTGTGCTTGATGGGTTTTGTAGGGCTGTGCACAATTGTTCAAATGGAACAATGTCTCTATGTAGCTCCCTGAACATGTCCTTTGAAATGAGAAAGTGACAAACGTGTAGTTATTTCCACGTTCTAACTAAAGGCAGTTATACTTCAAAGGGATGCACATCCTCAATGTTCACTATCTGGCTAGCCCAAAAGACCCTTACCCTCATCCATAACTTGAAAGCTAAAAGATCTAGACCTGGTGGGTCATTCACAAAGAGCACAAGTGTATATTTTTTAACTCCTACTTTAAACCCTGTGATATCTGTGTCTGTCCTAAAAGACATTGCTATTATTACAAAGGACAGAGATCAGTGGAGAGAGGTGAGAACCCTACCTGGTACTGCTTCTATTGCTAAACGGAGCTGAGAAGGAGCCATTAATAACAATTATAGCTGGGGATGAGTCATATAAGAATAAAGTGTATCTATACGAGTCAGACCTAGTTAAATGTGTACCAGCATTCCCATCATGAACCCTCAGTCTACACTGTTGAAGGTGTTTGCAGCTCCTGTTGACAGATTGATCTTGAGGTGTCAGTTCTAGAGATGTGCTGGATGAGGTGTAACAAATTTGTCACAATGTCCCATGCTTCACGACCTGAGACAAATCCTACTAGGTCCCACGTATCAACCAAGGTAATAATAATTTCAGCCTATTTTAAGTTAAGCAAATAATTTCATATCAATAGTCAACAGGGAAATAGGCCGGTAGCTTGGACACAGAGAAGGGTATTTCTCTTCTTTGGGCAGGATAGTGATATGCGCCTCCAAAGCGTGGTTGGAAAATAATTCCCCATTCGAAATGGCATTTCAGACTTGGAGAAAAGGGGCAGATTTGTAGTAGCTTATTGTAAATCTGTAAGGCCCTGGGTACTTATGTGTGGAGGAAGTAGCTATTGCCTCTTTCAGTTCGGAAATGATGATCTCTGTCCTCTTACCTATGGCCTCCTGCTTATTCTTCTTAGGAAATTGGGCTGTTTCAACTTTTTATTATGGTAGCATTCAAGTAAAAATTGTGCTGGTAATAATAATAATAATAACAACAACATTATTATTATTGTATCCAGTAATCGAAGCGGAAATTTATAAGTGATGGTATGGTAAAAGTAAATGAATGGCCGTCTAGCTCCCGAAACTTTAAGGTTTCAAAGGTTTCAGTTACTTTATGCCTGACTTGCAATGCTTATAACACTATTTAGAAATATTGATAGCACTTAATATGTCTTTGTGTAATGTTAAAAATTATCTAAAATTAGTGTTCTCTGTCCCCCACCTCTCCTGTTTCAAACAAACATATGGGACACACAGACAGAGACATTTCAAATGTTTTAAGGGCCAGAGCTGTCTATAGAGAACTAGAAACATTCATATATGCTGAGAATTGACCTACATATTTGGGAGAGTATCACCCCAAAACAAAATTCAAATAAATTTATAAGGTCAGACACAAGCAAAGTAAGACATAATTAGGATAAAACAGAAAAACAATTAAAGTGTTGTATCCACTGTCTGTTGTGACCACTGAATATATATAGATATATAGTAAAGAATCTACCTTATACAATTGCCTGTTGCCAAAACACAATTCATCCACCTTCAAAACACCAATTAAACCATACATATATAATGTCTTTTGTGAAAAGTCATATGCTGCTTTGTCGCAGAACCAGAGCTCTTAGTCACAAATTACAATGTTAAAATACTAACTGTGATCTGTGACTACGAATTCTGGTTCTGTGAAAATGCAGCATAAGACTTTTCACAAAAGTCATTATATATTTATGTATTCAGCTATTTGTGGTCACAACAGTCAGTTGATACAACACTTTACTTTGAATTGTTTTTCTGTTATACCCTAATTACACCTTGCTTATCTTTGTTTGCTTCTGACCTGTTAGAAGTTTTCTTAAATACATGGGTAACGCACACACCCAGACGGGCACATAGAACTGCCTATATCCTGAGATAGATGCTGATAATTAAGTAGTGAGGAAATAAATAGTAAAACTCCTGGTTTGTTAATTATGCTGAGGGGTAGTTCCTAAATTCAATTTTGCCAGAACATTAGTTTCAGGTGAATTAACGACTAATTTACAATGTGTCTCAATTATTAAGTTACACAAGAGGCAGTCATTTTTCTGTAAACTGAAACTCACTGAAGCCTATGCTTTTGCTTCTGCATTGGAGACAAATTTTATTGCAACAAATGAAAACCAGATGGTGAGTTAGACTGAGCAGTAGAGAAGTGCTGGTATGTCATTCCATTGTATACTAGTCCCATTAACTACTGTATGTATCGCTTATGACATTCCCCATACTTTCCTTTGTGTCTTCCCCATGTCATTTCCATTAAAGCCTGTGAACTGAGTCAAGTGGACCTCACCTTAGGAGCAAGCCTCCCAGAATAAGAACTACTGAACTAGACAAACTGTAATTAGATATTTTAAACATAAATATATGTACTGTCATTTGTACAGGATTTGTACAGGTTGTTATATTCTCTCTTAACTACAAACTTGCTTGGTCATTTTTTATAGTTGGCTATTTAAGCAGTTTTTCGTTTAGATTGTGCACACATTTTTGTGTGGTTAAGAATAAACAAAAACAATAAATATTGACATACATACAAGTTCAAACTGATACAAATAAGCTTACAAGAATTGAAGTAATGAACATAGCTTATATAAATTATTTTCCTGTCCTGTAGTTATTGACAATTATTTATAGAGATTACATATTATATAGTGCTTTACAGAGAATATTTCATCATTCTCATCTGTCCCTGCTCCAGTGAAGCTTACAATCTATAGCTATAATGCCTCTGTTACAGAAGTTCTCAGTGAAATAATATTGTGGCTCTCATTAGAATGAATATATAAAAAAAAATGATGCTAAAAAGAGAAATTGCATGTTATTTTATATGTGTAATTCTTTTTAAAATATTAGTAAATGTAATCAAAATCTATTGCAAATGTACATTAATAATATCTTTGTATATAGCCATTTTGTACATTAATATGCAGAACAGTGTTGGTTCCAATTTGTAGAGATGTATATAAATATATGTTTTAAAATATTTTACAAAGAAAATATATATACAAGATTATTAATATAAATATAAACACTTGTATATGTTTATGTGTTTCTGTTCTAGCTCTGGCCAGTAAACCCACCTATGTCAGCTACAGTAACCACGCTATATAAACAGCACTGATTGAAAATGCCCTTGAACATTGGGAGGGGCCAAAGCAGTGGTCACATCAGATGCCGCTCTGTACTGAAGATCGGGACCAGTCAGGACGACTCGTTAACCCGTCATAGGACGGTGAAGCGCGTCTGGCGCAGACGGGAGAAAAAATGTTGGCATAAAGCCACAGGCCTGGGCACATTAAATCCCCTCGATATCAAGGATCTAAAACCACATCATTATTTGTTATATGTTCCAGTCCAAATGTTCAGAATTTTATTAATTTAAAACCGTGTTTTTTTAATATTTTTTAAATATTTTTTTCAGATTTATACATGGATTTATTGCAAATTTTTTGTGTTTTTACTCCACAGAAACACATCTATTTTAGATGTGTCAAATTTATTGCATTTCAATATTTTTTTAACTTATTACTGATGAAAAGTAAATCAAGTTATTTTGATGTTCCCTATTGTACTGATTAATTCACAGTTTTCATATTTGCCCCCTCATTGTTAGCAAGAAAAAAAATTAAGTTCAATTATTACTTGCACTTTAAGTGCAGTTATTCTATATCCTACCATTTTGCCTGCACCCCTGTAAATGTGTTTGATTGTTCTTATTTACATATTTTTTGCCATTACATTTCCCTTATGAAACAAAGCTAAACATACTGCCAAATGAAAATTGCTTGTGCTCTTTAATTCGAATGCAATTCCAGAATTTAGTTTAAAATGTAATTTCTACCTGCCAATTTATATTATGTAAAACTTTGAAATTAAAGGGGTCACACCTAAAAGTGAGTAGGAAGTAATGTAGAGATAAATATTAACATTTATAGAAGCAATTATAGCAAAAGGCCAAATACTACTAATTCGAAAGAATTGAAATAGTTGAAAATTACATTGTTTCAAGACAAATTCAACTGGGTCTGTTAGATAACAGAGGTACTTTAAATTTGGTTTCTTCAGAATAAAATTAATTGATCAAATAAAACTAACATATGTTACATACTATACCTTTGGTAAAGGTCACATCATTTATCCAATATTTATTTCTTACATACATGTTTTCCATTTCTGCTATGCCTGTTTCACCACTTTATTTTCTCTCTTGTTTTTATTTTTTCTTCCTAACCGGAATTTTTTTTAAATGCCTCTTTTTTTAATCGCACATTTTGGACTTCCTTTATTCGATATGTGAAAAAAAAGCTATGAAAAAAGATAGAGAAGGTTGTGATGTGGCTCATTTACAACTACAGATCCTGGAAAATCTGTCTATGACACTATGGCCGCTAAGGACCTATTAATACCTTGTTATATAAAATGCTCACATATGGAGGCTGGATGCTTGAGGAATAGTAACTGTTCTGTAGATTCTCTTGGTCAGTGAGGTCAGTAATTCTATGGAAATCCAATGGATATATTATCAAAATTATTCTGAGAATCTCCGTAGACTGTAGACTACAATTGTTGCTTCTTCTTCTATAAAGAAAATGAGATTGCAAATGTGTAAAAAACTGCATTCATTCCGCAGTCAGGTCCCAACTAAATTCCCATTAGCAAGCAGCTTTAGAAAGACCTCTTCACCACAAAAGGTTACTATTGCAAAGGCAACTGGACTCTTACTGGAGCATTGCATGTTAATAATGTTTTAATGCCTTTCGTGGTATATACCCCCTACATCTGTTTATGGGGGGAAAATAATGCTGCAAATCTGATTTTATTTATGAGAAACAAGAATTATAACATTTTTTCTTTGTGTATGTTCCCAGAATTTGCCCCTCCCATGGTCAGTTTGCTATGTATTTATAATGAGAGTCAGAAAATTATTCTCCACCCTTCACCCCATGCAAACCTTGCGAGGTGCCTGCGTTTATGCAAAATTGTGTGTGCATGAAAATCACAGAGTCTTGAAAAAATGTCTTTTCTTTCTTTTCTACCTGAGTGTTTCTAATAAAAGTAAAAAAAAAAAAAAAAACTAAGTAAAATGCTGGAGTCACATTATTTAAAGTAAAGTTGATTACTACCTCTGTCAAATGTTTTATAAAGTGAGAAATTAAATATTTTGGACATGTTACAGCACAATATCTGCAAATATGTACTGAAATATAATACATTTCTTACAAGATTACTAAACACAAATATGTAATTTTGATATATGAAGCATTAAAGAATTATTCACTATTTAAACTGTTTTTAAACTGCAGCCATAGTCATGCACATTCTTCATTAACTCATCCTCATTGTACCATCCACCCAACTACTCTCTCCCTCCATCATCTGAATCTTACATCCCTCTCCTCACTGTAAAAAACAAAACAAAAAACTATACAACTATATATGTGTGTAGTGGGCAGAGAGCTATGCATGGGTGCAGTTAGAAATATATGTATTCATCATTAACTCTCTCATCCTCGCAATATCATCCACCCAACTACCTTCACCCTCCGTCACCTGAGCCTTGCACCTCTTTCAGAAAGTTGTTTAATAAATTGCTTGACTCTGTAGTGGAGGAGAGAACTCTGTCATGAGCCATCTGTTCTGACTAGGGATGAGCGCGCTCGGATTTCTGAAATCCGAGCCCACCCGAACGTTGCGGATCCGAGTCGGATCCGAGACAGATCCGGGTATTGGCGCCAAATTCAAAAGTGAAACTGAGGCTCTGACTCATAATCCCGTTGTCGGATCTCGCGATACTCGGATCCTATAAATTCCCCGCTAGTCGCCGCCATCTTCACTCGGGCATTGATCAGGGTAGAGGGAGGGTGTGTTAGGTGGTCCTCTGTGCTGTTTAGTTCTGTGCTGTTTAGTTCTGTGCTGTTTAGTTCTGTGCTGTTTAGTTCTGTGCTGTTTAGTGCTGTGCTGTGCTGTGCTGTTTAGTGCTGTGCTGTGCTGTGCTGTGCTGTGCTGTGCTGTGCTGTGTTCTGCAGTATCAGTCCAGTGGTGCTGTGTGCTGTGCTCTGTCCTTCTGAGGTCAGTGGTGCTGCTGGGTCCTGTGCTGTGTCCTGTTCAGTCCAGTGGTGCTGTGTCCTGTGCTCTGTGCTTCTAAGGGCATAGTTATTTCCCCAATATTCCCCTGTGTTTAAAAAAATAAAAAAAAGTTTTTTTAAAAAATACCAAAAACTACTTTAATATTTTTTAATTACCACAAAATTTTCACAACCAATCCTGCAGTATAAGCCCATTGGTACTGCAATATTACCAAGTTCACACATTCAGCAGTAAAAGTCCAGTGGTACTGCAATATTACAAAGTTTACACATTCTGCAGTATCAGTCCAGTGGTGCTGTGTCCTGTGCTCTGTCCTGCTGAGTTCCGTAGTGCTGCTGGGTCCTGTGCCGTGTCCTGTTCAGTCCAGTGGTGCTGTGTCCTGTGCTCTGTGCTTCTAAGGGCATAGTTATTTCCCCATTATTCCCAAGTTTTTAAAAAATAAAAAAAAAGTAAAAAATAATAAAAAATTTAAAAAAAAAAAAATATATAATAATTATAACCAAATTTGCAAAACCAATCCAGCATTATAAGTCCATTGGTACTGCAATATTACCAAGTTCACACATTCTGCAGTATCAGTCCAGTGGTGCTGTGTCCTGTGCTCTGTCCTGCTGAGTTCCGTAGTGCTGCTGGGTCCTGTGCCGTGTCCTGTTCAGTCCAGTGGTGCTGTGTCCTGTGCTCTGTGCTTCTAAGGGCATAGTTATTTCCCCACTATTCCCAAGTTTTTTAAAAATAAAAAAAAAGTAAAAAATAATAAAAAATTTAAAAAAAAAAAAATATATAATAATTATAACCAAATTTGCAAAACCAATCCAGCATTATAAGTCCATTGGTACTGCAATATTACCAAGTTCACACATTCTGCAGTATCAGTCCAGTGGTGCTGTGTCCTGTGCTCTGTCCTGCTGAGTTCCGTAGTGCTGCTGGGTCCTGTGCCGTGTCCTGTTCAGTCCAGTGGTGCTCTGTCCTGTGCTCTGTGCTTCTAAGGGCATAGTTATTTCCCCACTATTCCCAAGTTTTTTAAAAATAAAAAAAAAGTAAAAAAAAATAAAAAATTAAAAAAAAAAAAAATATATAATAATTATAACCAAATTTGCAAAACCAATCCAGCAGTATAAGTCCATTGGTACTGCAATATTACCAAGTTCACACATTCTGCAGTATCTTGTGCTACATATAATGGAGACCAAAAATTTGGAGGATAAAGTAGGGAAAGATCAAGACCCACTTCCTCCTAATGCTGAAGCTGCTGCCACTAGTCATGACATAGACGATGAAATGCCATCAACGTCGTCTTCCAAGCCCGATGCCCAATCTCGTAGTACCGGGCATGTAAAATCCAAAAAGCCCAAGTTAAGAAAAAGTAGCAAAAAGAGAAACTTAAAATCATCTGAGGAGAAACGTAAAGTTGCCAATATGCCATTTACGACACGGAGTGGCAAGGAACGGCTTAGGCCCTGGCCCGTGTTCATGACTAGTGGTTCAGCTTCACCCACGGATCTTAGCCCTCCTCCTCCTCCCCCCCCCTACAAAAAATTGAAGAGAGTTATGCTGTCAGCAACAAAACAGCAAACAACTCTGCCTTCTAAAGAGAAATTATCACAAATCCCCAAGGCGAGTCCAAGGGTGTCGGTGGTTGTCAAGCCTGACCTTCCCATCACTGTACGGGAAGAGGTGGCTCGGGAGGAGGCTATTGATGATGTAGCTGGCGCTGTGGAGGAACTTGATGATGAGGATGGTGATGTGGTTATTGTAAATGAGGCACCAGGGGGGGAAACAGCTGATGTCCATGGGATGAAAAAGCCCATCGTCATGCCTGGTCAGAAGACCAAAAAATGCACCTCTTCGGTCTGGAGTTATTTTTATCCAAATCCAGACAACCAATGTATGGCAATATGTAGCTTATGTAAAGCTCAAATAAGCAGGGGTAAGGATCTTGCCCACCTAGGAACATCCTCCCTTATACGTCACCTGAATAACCTTCATAGTTCAGTGGTTAGTTCAGGAACTGGGGCTAGGACCCTCATCGGTACAGGGACACCTAAATCCCGTGGTCCAGTTGGATACACACCAGCAACACCCTCCTCGTCAACTTCCTCCACAATCTCCATCAGATTCAGTCCTGCAGCCCAAGTCAGCAGCCAGACTGAGTCCTCCTCAATACGGGATTCATCCGAGGAATCCTGCAGCGGTACGCCTACTACTGCCACTGCTGCTGTTGCTGCTGTTAGTCGGTCATCTTCCCAGAGGGGAAGTCGTAAGACCGCTAAGTCTTTCACCAAACAATTGACCGTCCAACAGTCGTTTGCCATGACCACCAAATACGATAGTAGTCACCCTATTGCAAAGCGTATAACTGCGGCTGTAACTGCAATGTTGGTGTTAGACGTGCGCCCGGTGTCCGCCATCAGTGGAGTGGGATTTAGAGGGTTGATGGAGGTATTGTGTCCCCGGTACCAAATCCCCTCGAGATTCCACTTCACTAGGCAGGCGATACCAAAAATGTACAGAGAAGTACGATCAAGTGTCCTCAGTGCTCTTAAAAATGCGGTTGTACCCACTGTCCACTTAACCACGGACATGTGGACAAGTGGTTCTGGGCAAACGAAGGACTATATGACTGTGACAGCCCACTGGGTAGATGCATCCCCTTCCGCAGCAACAGCAACAGCTGCATCAGTAGCAGCATCTACAAAATGGCTGCTCATGCAAAGGCAGGCAACATTGTGCATTACAGGCTTTAATAAGAGGCACAACGCTGACAACATATTAGAGAAAATGAGGGAAATTATCTCCCAGTGGCTTACCCCACTTAGACTCTCATGGGGATTTGTGGTGTCAGACAATGCCAGTAACATTGTGCGGGCATTAAATATGGGCAATTTCCAGCACGTCCCATGTTTTGCCCACACCATTAATTTGGTGGTGCAGCATTACCTCAAGAGTGACAGGGGTGTGCAGGAGATGCTTGCGGTGGCCCGCAAAATTGCTGGACACTTTCGGCATTCAGCCAGTGCCTACCGCAGACTAGAGGCACATCAAAAAAGCTTGAACCTGCCCTGCCATCACCTCAAACAAGAGGTTGTGACGCGCTGGAACTCCACCCTCTATATGCTGCAGAGGATGGAGGAGCAGCAAAAGGCCATTCAGGCCTACACAGCCACCTACGACATAGGCAAAGGAGTGGGGATGCGCCTCAGTCAAGCGCAGTGGAGACTGATTTCCGTGTTGTGCAAGGTTCTGCAGCCATTTGAACTTGCCACACGAGAAGTCAGTTCCGACACTGCCAGCTTGAGTCAGGTCATTCCCCTGATCAGGCTGTTGCAGAAGCAGCTGGAGAAAGTGAGGGAGGAGCTGGTAAGCCATTGCGATTACAGCAAGCATGTAGCTCTTGTGGATGTAGCCCTTCGTACGCTTTGCCAGGATCCGAGGGTGGTCACTCTTTTAAAGTCAGAGGAATACATTCTGGCCACCGTGCTCGATCCTCGGTTTAAAGCATATGTTGTGTCTCTGTTTCCGGCGGACACAAATCTACAGCGGTGCAAAGACCTGCTGGTCAGGAGATTGTCCTCTGAAGAGGACCGTGACATGCCAACAGCTCCACCCTCATTTTCTTCCACATCTATGGCTGCGAGGAAAAAGCTCAGTTTTCCCAAAAGAGGCACTGGCGGGGATGCTGATAACATCTGGTCCGGACTGAAGGACCTGCCAACCATTGCAGACATGTCTACTCTCGCTGCATTGGATGCTGTGACAATAGAAAAAATTGTGGATGATTACTTTGCTGACACCATCCAAGTAGACATGTCAGACAGTCCATATTGTTACTGGCAGGAAAAAAAGGCAGTTTGGAAGCCCCTGTACAAACTGGCTCTATTTTACCTGAGTTGTCCCCCCTCCAGTGTGTACTCGGAAAGAGTTTTTAGTGCAGCGGGGAACCTGGTCAGTGAGCGGCGAAGGAGGTTGCTTCCTCACAACGTTGAAAAAATGATGTTTATAAAAATGAATAATCAATTCCTCAATGAAGTACAGCACTGCCCTCCAGATACTACAGAGGGACCTGTGGTTGTGGAGTCCAGCGGGGACGAATTGATAATGTGTGAAGAGGAGGAAGTAGACACTGTAGGGGGAGAGGAATCAGAGGTTGAGGATGAGGACGACATCTTGCCTCAGTAGAGCCTGTTTAGTCTGTACAGGGAGAGATGAATAGCTTTTTTGGTGTGGGGGCCCAAACAAACCAATCATTTCAGTCAAAGTTGTTTGGTAGGCCCTGTCGCTGAAATGATTGGTTTGTTAAAGTGTGCATGTCCTATTTCAACTACAGACCTCTCAACTGCAGCTCATCCCTCCTCTGCGGGGATAATGTCTCCTGTGCTCTGACACGTCACTCTGTGTACTCTCAGCCTCAGGATCTGACACTACAGCTACCATGCCTCTTGTAGCAGCCCTCACTCCAGGGCCTCTTCCATGTGCAGTGTCCCCCTCTCTCTTGGGTTCACTATAGTGGCATGGAGTTCTCCCCCTCATCCAGGGCACACATTCCTTGCCCTGGCTCAGTCACCACGCTCAGACTTCCAGGCAATGCTGGGGGAGCCTGGGAGCTTCCACCCCAGGTCCCCAGCTACAACTCTCCTCTCCTGTGTCTTCTCTCTCTTTCTGACACTTTAAAGATCGTGCCTTTAAATGAAAAAGTCAGTCTTCATTGCACGACTATGTGCAAGTGCAACAGGGACATTTTTTTGGGTTTACAAAGTCAAACAATAACACTACGACCCTGTCTGTCTGGGGTCTGTCAATGACGAATTGTCTGTAGCATGTTTGGAGGAGGTATTGTGGCCCCGGTATCAAATTGGGTACCGGGGCCACCCCACTATGCAGTCCAGATACTTGTTTGGTGGAATTCCGACACGTGGAGGGTTTTTAAATTATATTGTGGCCTCGGTACCAAATTGTGTACCGGGGCCACCACACTACGCAGTCAAGATACTTGTTTGGTGGAATTCAGACCAGTTGAGGGTTTTATTATTATATTGTGTGGACCACTCTATCTATACCACACTACAACTCTATACCACTCTATTTCCTACTTTAATTCTATTTAATTCTATTTCCTACTTTAATTCTATTACTAATTAATTACCATAAAGAGGAAAAAAAAAAACCAATTTTACCAAAAGTATAATATGACTTAGACTTACAAACACTACACTTGAAAGATCGTGCCTTTAAATGAAAAAGTCAGTCTTCATTGCACGACTATGTGCAACAGGGACAGTTTTTTTGTTTACAAAGTCAACTAATAACACTTGGACCCTGTCTGTCTTTAACATACTTGATGGGATCTCAATGACGAATTGTCTGTAGCATGTTTGGAGGAGGTATTGTGGCCCCGGTATCAAATTGGGTACCGGGGCCACCCCACTACGCAGTCCAGATACTTGTTTGGTGGAATTCTGACACGTGGAGGGTGTATTTATTTTATTGTGGCCCCGGTATCAAATTGGGTACCGGGGCCACCCCACTACGCAGTCCAGATACTTGTTTGGTGGAATTCTGACACGTGGAGGGTGTATTTATTTTATTGTGGCCCCGGTATCAAATTGGGTACCGGGGCCACCCCACTACGCAGTCCAGATACTTGTTTGGTGGAATTCTGACACGTGGAGGGTTTTTTAATTATATTGTGGCCTCGGTACCAAATTGTGTACCGGGGCCACCACACTACGCAGTCAAGATAGATAGATGCGTATCATAGATAAAGTACATTCAGTGGTGTGGGGCAAATTGAAAAATATTCAAAATGCACTGACATTATCAAAAACAAGAGGTTGTCACACGCTAAAACTCCAACATGTATATGATGGAGAGGATGGAGGAGCAGCCGTATGTGTAGTGTAATGCAGATCTGTTGAAGGTTTTTTATATATTTTATTGTGGTGCCCAGTGCCCACTCCTCTACGCAGTCCAGGTACAATTATTGGTGCGAATCATAAAAGTTCAGGGTTTTTAATATATTGTGGTGACCCACTCCTCTACGCAGTCCAGGTACATTTATTGGTGCGATTCATAAAAGTTCAGGGTTTTTAATATATTGTGGTGACCCACTCCTCTACGCAGTCCAGGTACATTTATTGGTGCGAATCATAAAAGTTCAGGGTTTTTAATATATCTTGTGGTGACCCACTCCTCTACGCAGTCCAGGTACAATTATTGGTGCGAATCATAAAAGTTCAGGGTTTTTAATATATTGTGGTGACCCACTCCTCTACGCAGTCCAGGTACATTTATTGGTGCGATTCATAAAAGTTCAGGGTTTTTAATATATTGTGGTGACCCACTCCTCTACGCAGTCCAGGTACATTTATTGGTGCGAATCATAAAAGTTCAGGGTTTTTAATATATCTTGTGGTGACCCACTCCTCTACGCAGTCCAGGTACATTTATTGGTGCGATTCATAAAAGTTCAGGGTTTTTAATATATTGTGGTGACCCACTCCTCTACGCAGTCCAGGTACAATTATTGGTGCGAATCATAAAAGTTCAGGGTTTTTAATATATTGTGGTGACCCACTCCTCTACGCAGTCCAGGTACAATTATTGGTGCGAATCATAAAAGTTCAGGGTTTTTAAGATATTGTGGTGACCCACTCCTCTACGCAGTCCAGGTACAATTATTGGTGCGAATCATAAAAGTTCAGGGTTTTTAAGATATTGTGGTGACCCACTCCTCTACGCAGTCTAGGTACATTTATTGGTGCGAATCATAAAAGTTCATGGTTTTTAAGATATTGTGGTGACCCACTCCTCTACGCAGTCCAGAAAGATACCTTGTTGCAACGTTTTGGACTAATAACTATATTGTGAGGTGTTCAGAATACACTGTAAATTAGTGGAAATGCTTGTTATTGAATGTTATTGAGGTTAATAATAGCCTAGGAGTGAAAATAAGCCCAAAAACTTGATTTTTAAACTTTTTATGTTTTTTTCAAAAAAAATCCGAATCCAATACCTTAAATCCGAACCGAGACCTTTCGTCAAGTGTTTTGCGAGACAAATCCGAACCTCAAAAATAACGAAAATCCGGATCCAAAACACAAAACACGAGACCTCAAAAGTCGCCGGTGCACATCCCTAGTTCTGACCACCATCACCAGTATCTTATTGGCTGCTTGGAATGAGTAATGTCTGTCCCAGGAACTCTGGAGTACCAATTTTAAACTTGATAAGAGGAGAACTGATCTGTTCCTCTCTGAGGGTGAAACTTGACATGAAAGCATCCAAAGGGGAACTGATGTGTGATTAGTTACCTATGGAGCAGTGTGGTGGCCTAGGTGAGTCAAGGGCTGGGTAGTCAGGTGGATGATATTATGGGGATGAAGTGGCTAATGCAGAATGGTAATGATGAAAGGAGGTTAAAGCAGAGTGATGATGATAAAAAGGGGTTATTAATGATGGGATGGGGCTAATAATTGATGGAGATGAATTATTAATTGGGTACTGGGGTAAATTATGGAAATTGGGGGTTAATGAGTGATGCATGAATGTTGGCCTTCTTGTGTGTACAGTCTAATGAAATGTTCTACGCATTCCTATAACTGCAGCTTTCCTAAAAAATAAAGTTCAATGACGTTTTCTTCCATCCACTATTATGGACAGATACAGAGAAGATTCACCTTCCAAAGAATCTTTTTAACAATGACAACTTTCATCAAAGGGATTTATGGAAGAATTTACTTAAAGTAAAAGTTTCACCTCTGTTGTGTTTTTTTACACAATCTTCCCTTTCCCTGGCTAGAAAATACTGAGGGATGGTTACAGCCTCCTGCATTGCTGAGAGAATGCGATTCTCTGGTGCATGGGGGATGCATGTGGGATGGTGACACCCATTTGGATGGCTGTTGTAGCTATTCAATTGGGTGCAACTGTCTTGACGCTTCTGTAAGTTATAATATATTTGCCAGGCTATATCTCAGCAATGATGGAATTCTAAGGAGAACCATTTGTCTAAAACATTTCCTTTAAATATAAATACTTCATTTCACTTGTATTATTTATCTCATTAGTACACAGGCTCTGATATACTGTATATGCTTTTAAACACCTGTTTACTTGAGCTAATATGGAGCCCAAAGCACTAATGCAATAAATTAATATTTTTATTATCTTTCCTTTTTTTTTTTTTTTTTTTTAAATTTGGGGAGGGTCTGCTGGAAAATGCCTGCACTCAATATAACTTCTAGCGTTATCTTAATCTAACAACAGGTAGGCTGCTATGAGATCTAGGTTCCACATTATAAAATTGTATTGGTGTCCGAGGTTACCTGATATGGACATCCTCCACATATCTGAAGACCCACCTACACATCTGAAGAAAGAATGGCTATGTCAGAAGGATGACACCTTTTTATTATTTTTTTAGCTTCCTCTCGTGACATAATATTTCCATCCATCAATGGACAACTAAATCCCAAATTTACATTTATAATATCTGAAGAATAAAGTTAAAGCACAGTTTTTGGTCACTGCATGATTATTAACAGTGCTGTGGAATGCCACTTGAAACCAGTTAAGTCCATACCCTACAGGTATTGGACAGTGACTTAAAATAATGTGACTCAGGGATGAGATATGTGCAAAGCATGCATTAGTTTACCTCATGGAAAATGGCCATGCTGTTTATTAATAGTTTTTAATATTCTCCCTAATAGTATTTGATATCTAGTTACACTATTAAATATTTAATTTACCTTTTATGTCAGGTATTCAATTATTCTAAATGTTAAAATAAAAATATACGGTGTTGTGCTTGTAGTTACTAAGTTACTATAACTTATTTTACTAAAAATGGATCTACCAGAAAGGAATTTAGGCAAAACTGTTTGACATATTGACACCTTATTTCTGCAGTAGCATTCTAGGCTTTGTTAATGCCCAAAACAGAAATAAGTTTGGAGTTTCCCCAACGTCTTACTAACATTTACTAATTTGTAATGAAATGGCTGTATGACATCCAATTTTGTTTTTATACTTTGGGCAATACCTTGATTGGTATAAAGAAGATGTTTAGATGAGAGGAGAAATGATGTAGGAAAATATATAAAGTCAAGTACTTGATTGAAATGTCAGTAAGCATAAATTAGTCCTACATTTTTGTAACACCTGCACAAAGTTTTTAATTCTGGACAATGACATGAAACTTCTGCATAACCATGGCCTGATTAAGGGTTCAGGCCGTCCTAGGCTAATACACTCATAGTGTCCACTCTCCTTCCATGCCAGGCTAGTAATCGTAAGACAAACAAAACCTCCTCCTTTAAAAATCACTTGCTTCCTTCATTCCCCCACCAAGTATACAGTCATGCGTTATTGGAAACTCAGCTCCATTTAGCTTTTTAAATGAGTAACAGGAATTTAGTCACTCATTTTGTTTTCCTTAAAAGCATAGCCAGGCATGAATGAGCGCTACTGATGGTGAAGCTGTCACCATCCTTGTCTCTCGCTTATACTCAAACACCCGATCGAGGATAATTCATTGTCTTCAGCCTTTACCATGAGAATTATTCAAGACTAAAATATTACTACATTTTCTTTCATATTTCTTATTACTTTTCTAAAACAACTATTCTCTTATACTTTAAAATGAATATCAGTTTATGCCTGCCCCTGTCAAGATTTGGTATCCCCAAAAATTGTGCTACCCCAAAACCTTGTGCCCCTAGTCAGCTTATTGGACAATCAGGCCCTGCACATAATAATGCTTAGTGTTTTTTTACATTACTTTGATGCATCTTGATCTTCATTCTCCTCATGTATATACTTAAGTTATAATGTAGTTAATCAATGCCTTCTATGGGCCTATATATACTAATTAGAGTAAATTGTTCATCATTTATCATTAAGCTGAGAAGAATAAATAAACCATTGCAATCAGTACTGGTTTTTGTGATTGCACAAGGAAGGGGTTTGTGAAGCAAAATTGCAATTTTCTTTTAGTGGTACTAGATCTAAATTAATACATTTGTGGATATTTTTTTTATATATTATTCGAAAGAATTGTCTATAAAATGTGTCTACTTAAAAATGAAAAATGTTTTTATTAACAAAGAACAACTCTTTACTTCTTTTAAATTGTCTGAAGTCTTGTCAATAACTTCTTTTATATGAGATCTGAAACTAATATGACTAAGAAATTTGGAAAACATTTAGGTTTTACATCAATGTGTTTACTGTAACACTTTAAATGCTGGGTTTATTTTTATTTTAACTTTTTTATAAAGTTATTTTGGCATCAGCCTAAAGCTTTGTTTATAACCCTGGATCAGGGGGCTGCACAGTGGTCTCTTTATTACCTTTTTCCTTACTGTTATAGGGATTGTTACAGATGAGCTCTGTTTAGCCCATGTTGCACGGTGCAAAGAGGAGCCCATGTACAGGTACAGGAGCTCATATAGAATTGAGGGCAATTTGTGGACTGAACATACACATAAATGATATGATTTGTTACCAAATGCAAAATGAATGTAATGTTCGTTTAAAAAAAAACTAAAAAAAATATATTTATTTATATTTTTACGTCAATAATTTTTATTGGAATTTTCAAAGGCATAGGGTACAGAAATAAAAAAAAGCAGGGGAGACAAATACACAAAAGGGGGGGGGGGGTAATGCAAGGAAAGATATGAGGGGGTCCCTGGCAAAGGGGGAAGGGGAAGTCACTCAATTGAAACAGCATTCTTATGTCGACAGTGTATTTACAGAATAAAACAGGTATATGGCAAATTATTATTCTTTTTTATAGCTCATTGGAAGTACTCGTGATGTATTAAGGGTATCAATAGTATCACATAGGTAAAGCATGTTCATTGGGTTGAGGATCCTCTATGAGGGCCACTGGTGAGGGAGATGGTGAGGATTTGGGTGCATCATGAGATTTGCCAGGGTCATACTCATGCCATCTTAACCATTTCATGATGGGATCTGAAGCGGATGAAGAATAGGGCATATCAGTTGTCTCCATCTCAAAGCTATACTGAATTTTTGAGACAACTCGGGTGATGCTGAAGGGGGAAGGAGACTTTCAGCTTTGGGCTATCGCCGCTCTAGCAGCTATCACTTTATGTCCCTTAGCGGTCATGTTTGGGAATGCAGGTCAAATATATATGGAAAGAGCTAAGGCGGGGTCTGGTGTAATAGTAGCTTCTAAGACAGTGAATATCAGGGCAAAGGCTTCCCTCCAGAACAGCTGGATCACCGGACATATCCAAAAGACATGGTAAATGTCGGCTATCCGAGTGCATTGACACCAGCAAAATTTTGATTGGCTTGGCCATATCTTGTGTAGCCAGTCTGGAGTGAGGTAGAGCCGATTGAGGAGCTTAACCTCCATTTCAGTGTGGTTAATACATTTTGACATGCGATGTGAGGATGTATAAATATTTTCCCATTGTTGCAGAGTAAGGGTTAGACCAATGTCTGCTTCCCAGAAAAGTTGGGCTGGGGCTTTAGAGGCTGGAAACAAGGACTGGAGGTACTGGTACCAGAATGTTATTCCTCCTTTAATGGCACCTTTTGTTAATCTATCCAAGGCAGGAGCCGGTGGCAAAGACAAGGCGCAAGGAGTCCTAGAGACAGTCCCCACCAAGTGTCTCATTTGCAAATATTTATAGGTCTCAGATACAGGTAGACTATATTTGTCTTGAAGCAGGGTGAAGGGGAGAAAAAGAATTTGGGCACACAACTCAGATTTGGAAGCTATCCCCCATCCCTCCATATGGAAATATTCAGATCTGGAATGAGTTTATATAATGCTTGGAGGGAGAGATTGCGGGACAGGAGTGCAAAATTTGTATGTAATCCAATAACTTTGTCCCACACCGGCAGGGCATCTGAGATGGAGAGTAGCCTATGGACAGCTGGGGGGCAGTCGGATTTGGGAGTCCAAATGAGATCTACTAGTTTGCACATAGGGCTTTTTCAATGTGAACCCATGGTTTCGAGGCCTGTAAGTGCAACCATTCCCATAGGTGATTCAATATGCAGGCTTCTTGATAATATGTTAAATTGGGAAGCATTACCACCCCCCTGACTTAGGAAGAGACATGCGCTTATGGGTGAGAAGGGGACGTTTCTGTCTCCATACATATGTCATCATCAACGTATGAAACCGAGCCATCATTCATTATGGTGCAATATATGGTATGGTGCAGAAAATATACATTTAACAATATGATTTTAAATGCCGCTATACGGCCCAACCAGGAGACCTCAATCCAGTTCTTGGCTAGAGAGGAGAGATAAAGAAATATCGGAGAAAAGTTGGCTTCAAATATAGTAGACAGAGTGGGGGTATATGTATGCCTAAATATGGCAGAGACTCTTTAACCTGTACAAATGGAAATATCTTTTGTAGATTCAGAAGTGAGGATTGCAGTATATTAATTGGAAAGGCCTCAGATTTAGTAATGTTCAGTTTCTAGAATTAGGCCGCACTGTATCAGTCTAAGATATGCTTCAAGGCTGACAACAAAGTCTCCGGGCTGGTTACAATTAAAAATACATCATCTGCAAATAGACAGAGTTTATGCTTATATGAATGGAGAGTGATACCCGGGAAGTCAACAGCTTGTCGAATTGTATGGGCCAGGGCTTCTATGGCAAGGACAAACATTAAAGGAGAAAGGGGACACCCCTGTGTAGTACCGTTAGTGATAGGGAATGGGGGGATAGGAAGCCATTGCGAAATACTTTCGCAAAGGGTCCCTGATATAAAGCCAATATAGAATGTAAAATATTTCCCTGTATATCAACTTGGATAATACTATCCTCATATAAAGCCAGTGGAGTCTGTCGAAGGCCTTCTCTGCATCTAGAGAAAGCAAGACAAGCTCCTCTTGGGTCCCTGATAGGAGGTCAACAACATCTGATATGTGGCGCGTGTTATCGGATGCCTGGCGGCCCAATACAAAGCCTTTCTGGTCCGGATGGATCAACTGTGGTAACAGAGGATTCAGAAGATCAGCAATCAATCTAGCATATAGTTTTAGGTCAATATTAAGTAATGCTATGGGTCTTTTTTACAGTCGGAAGTGGTCCTTACCAGGTTTTGGTATAGTTATAATCTGTGCTTCCAACATCTCTGATGGAAAGCTACCACCCATCAAAACATTATTATACAGGTTGGTGAGAACTGGGGCCAGTTGTGACCTGAACGTTTTGTAAAAGGCATTAATGAAACCATTCAGGCCAGGAGCCTGTCACGGTGCGCTGGGATACTAGACCCCTGGCCTGCCAATACTAAAACTCACCAGAGGCGCGGAGTCTAACGCGGCGGCTGGCCTTCACCAAGAACCCCTGCAAGGTGGTATGGACTTTGCGGCGGCTGCTACGCAGGTCGCGGTCCTCTGGGAGTGGGGTGAGACCCACGGAGTTCAGCGAGTTAGGTATTGCGGATTGCAAAGATGACTGCTGGAATAGCGGAGAGCAGCGTGAGCTGAGATGATCTGCGGTTGCAGAGATGACCGCTGGGATAGCGGGTTTGTAGCGTGAGCTGAGATGATCTGCGGTTGCAGAGATGACCGCTGGGATAGCGGTTTGCAGTGTGAGCTGAGGTGATCTGCAGTTTGCAGAGATGACCGCTGGGATAGCGGTTTGCAGCGTGCTGAGATGATCTGCGGTTTGCAGAGATGACCGCTGGGATAGCGGTTTGCAGTATGAGCTGAGGTGATCTGCGGTTGCAGATATGACCGCAAACCCGCAACCAAGATGGCGGCCGTCAGCTGGAGTCGGACGGGCGCAGAGGAGAGGTAAGTGAACCGGGTCTCGGTCTGGAGACCGCGAGCACCTGGCGTCTGACAGTACCCCCCCTTTTAAGGGTGGACGCCGGACACTTAGGACCAGGTTTACCGGGAAACTTGGAATGAAATCTCTTCAGGAGAATCGGAGCATTGATGTCAGCAGTGCAGATCCAAGAGCGCTCTTCGGGTCCAAACCCTCTCCAATGGACCAGATACCAGATGCCACCTTTGGAAATCTTAGAGTCCAGAATATGAGTTATCTCGAAGTCTTCATCCTGTTGGAGTTGGATGGTTGAAGACGTAGAAGAGGGAGTGGAGAAGCGGTTGATAATAAGAGGTTTCAACAGAGAGGCATGAAAGGAGTTGGAAATACAGAGATTTTTGGGCAACTGTAACTTAAAGCAGACTGGATTTAGGATTTGTAGGATTTTATACGGGCATAACACATGGAGGTCACATTATCACTGCTATCCAATCAGGGATGGAGGAGGAGAGTGTGCAGGATCCAGCATCTGTGTGACAGGTAAGTAAGGAGCATGTGAGAAGCTGAATGGCATGTATGAGGCACATGGTGACACTGAGCGACATGTATGGGGCTGGGTGGCATGTCTGGGGCTGAGTGGCATGAATGGTGCATGTGGTGAGGCTGAGTGGCATGTATGGGGCATGTGGGGAGGCTGAGTGGCCTGTATGGTGCATGTGGGGAGGCTGAGTAGCATATACGGGGCTTGTGAGGAGGTTGAGAGGCATGTGGGGAAGCTGAGTGGCATGTGTGGGGCATTTGGGGAGGCTGAGTGGCATGTGGGGAGGCTGAATGGCTTGTATGGGGCATGTGGGGAGGCTGAGTGGCATGTATGGGGCATGTGGGGAGGCTGAGTGGCCTCTATGGGGCATGTGGGGAGGCTGAGTGGCATGTATGGGGCATGCGGGCAGGCTGAGAGGCATGTGGGGAGGCTGAGTGGCCTGTATGGGGCATATGGGGCGGCTGAGTGGCATGTATGGGGCATGTGGGGAGGTTGATTGAAATGTGTGGGAATGTGAGTAGATCTCATGGCATGTGGAGAGGCTCATGTGTATGTAAGGGGCAGGTGGTGAGATCTGTTATGAATGTGAAGAGATGTATTGAGGGGTGAAGAGGGGTATTTTGGCTATTTATGTCTTTTTTTATCCCCACTTCAACAGTTTCCTCCACAGCGATTGTGAATACAGAACCAGTGTGAGCTACTGTGGAGAGACTGTAAGTACCCTTTGAACCCTCCTCCGCTGAACACAGCAGCAAGGTTGATTATTATTATTATTATTATTATTATTATTATTATTATTATAAACATTTTGGTAATGTTGGATATCTTATTTTTCACTTAGCGAGATATTGTAAATTATGTTATATTTTCAATGTGTGTGTAAGTTATGTATGCGCATGTTTATACTGTGTATATTTAATTCACACATATATTAAAGGGAGAGTTGGCTCTTTGCTCTTAGACTCTGACCGGTGGCCACCCCTGCTCTAGCCAATCAGATAGAAGCCCCTTTTCATTGGTTATTTTCAGACAGTCCCATGGGCCAGTCACTCATGTTGCTTCTGCAAGTCATGTGCCATTGTTTAAGTGACATTTTTTAATGAATCAATATAATTGTATCTTTAATCTTCAGTTTATTGTATTTCACTATAATACAATCATATCTGTTGTTAAATCATTATTCATTTAAGACTAAATATGACTTCACTAATTGTAATATTTCTATTTAAAATTTACCTGTGATTAATTAACCAAAGATTCAGATGTCAACATTACCTGAGGGACCAAAATACTGAGCTTACTGCATATTATAATTGACTTTTTTTTGGAACATTGTATAAACAATGTAATTACTTATGTATGTGTGTGTTTTGATCCCATTGTTCAAATAGTAAAAAACTTCAGTCTGACTTACTATGCCTAGAGGTTTCAGTATTGAAACTCTCTAACTAATGTTGTATTAATAAATGTATTTATTTTCCCTTTAAGCAACTGGATGGGAAAAATCAATTATTTTTTACTTTTTTTACAGTCCATGAGGATTAATTTTTAACCACTGAAATGCCATAGAAAAGAAAAGAAAAGAAGGATTCAAGCACACTATAAAGCAGAACATTTTTAAAGTAAAGGCCTTTTAATATTGTGGATTTATGATTATTTCTTATTTTTATGGAGATAATGGGGCCTGTTGCACGGGGAACTAGTGAGCTGTGGGCCCCAGGTTTCCTTCTCCCCACTTCTCTGCACTTGGGTGCACAGCTCGCTAGTTCCGCTTCTGGGTCCAGAATTCACTTTGTGCAAGGGTATACTCAGGGCCTGATCAGCCAACAGGCTGACCAGGCCACAGCCTGGGGCGCTGGGTCGTGGGGGCGCAGCAGCGCTGGGGAAGAAAAAAAAAATTATTTTTTTTGCCCGATTCAAACAACTCCCCCCCCGCCCACCAAGCCCCCCCCCGAAATTCTTACCTTATAGGGTCCGCCCATGTGTATGGAGTCCACCTATGACTCCATACACAGGCTCAGCTAGTGTAGGCAGAAGACAGCAGATAACAGCTAATCACAAGCTGTCAGCTGCCGTCACTGCGGGCGATGTGCGCTGTTCAGTGGGTCTCGTGAGATGTTAACATCTCACAAGACCACACTGATCAGACAGGCCGCGCGAAACCACAAGCATCGCCGGACGCCGGAGAAGACCAGAAGAGGAGTTCACAGGCAGCGGCAGGTAAGTAAAACTTTGAGTGAGCACTAAAAACTGGGAGCACTAAAAACAGGGAGCACTAAAAACAGGGAGCACTAAAAACTGGGAACACTAAAAACAGGGAGCACTAAAAACTGGGAACACTAAAAACAGGGAGCACTAAAAACAGGGAGCACTAAAAACTGGGAGCACTAAAAACAGGGAGCACTAAAAACTGGGAACACTAAAAACAGGGAGCACTAAAAACAGGGAGCACTAAAAACTGGGAGCACTAAAAACTGGGAACACTAAAAACTGGGAGTACTAAAAACTGGGAACACTAAAAACTGGGAGCACTAAAAACAGGGAGCACTAAAAACTGGGAACACTAAAAACATGGAGCACTAAAAACTGGGAGCACTAAAAACTGGGAGCACTAATAACAGGGAGCACTAAAAACGGGGGGAGAGCATTTGCAGGCACAATATGGGGGGCGGGCGTTTTCAGGCACAATATGGGGAGGGGGAGTGTTTTCAGGCACAATAATGGGGGGGGAGGAGAACCTGGCATTTTCAGGCACAATATGAGGGGGGGGGAGAACCTGGCATTTTCAGGCACAATATGGGGGGGAGAACCATGGCATTTTCAGGTACAATATTGGGGGGGAGAACCTGGCATTTTCGGGCACAATATGGGGGGATGGGGAGAACCTGGCATTTTCAGGCACAATATGGGGGGGAGAACCTGGCATTTTCCGGCACAATATGGGGGGGGGGAGAGAACCTGGCATTTTCAAGCACAATATGGGGGGGGGAGAACCTGGCATTTTCGGGCACAATATGGGGGGGGGGAGAACCTGGTATTTTCAGGCACAATATGGGGGGGAACCTGGCATTTTCAGGCACAATATGCGGGGGAGAACCTGGCATTTTCAGACACAGTATGTGGGGAGAACCTGGCGTTTTCAGGCAGAAATAATTAATTAATGGGGGGGGGCAGTGGCACAGATCATGACTGGGGGTGGGATAATAGGCTGAGTGGCTTTACTTATTATTTTCTATGGGGGGGCAGTGGCACATATCATGATGCAGGGGGGAGGGTAAGCTGCAGGGGGATAAATATTTTTCTCTATATGGGGGCCAGAGGTGAGATCATGACTTGGGGGGGGGGGGAATAAGCTGCAGGGGTCATAAAAATTATAAGTTGGCTAAGGGCTGGGGGTTAATTAACTGACTGTCAGGAGTTGGTAGATGTTAGTATATTATTATAAATAATTTTCAAATCTTTTATTATCTATATATGCCTGTAGTAAGGGGTTGTTTTATTTGGTCATAATGGAGTGTTGTGTTTGAATCATTCAGGGTTTGTTAATATTTTGCATTTTTGCACATTTTCAATACAGGACCCCAATGTTCCAGAAGCCAACTGACAACAACGCTTCAAGAACAAACAAGAGAGAACGTCAGGTAATCTGCACTGCAAGATCAGGTAAGAGAGAACAGCGCAATCTGTCTAACTTTGAATGTGGATTTTTACTTTAGTGACATTTTAATGTGTTTTCAAACTAATGTGGACCTGATTCATGAATGTAAGTAATCAAAAAAAATAAGTAAGTTTTCACCTGGACAAAACCATGTTACAATGCAAGGGGTACATATTAGTTTATTATTTTGCACATAAGTTAAATACTGTCTGTTTTTTCATGTAGCACACGAATACTTGTTAGCTTTATGTTTACACTGCAATTTAAAGTTGATCTAGGACATGCCCTACCCCAACTACAAACCTGTCCCCACATTTTAATTTACATCCCCCTCCAATGCAACATGGTTTTGCCCATGTGCAAAGTTAAAATTTTTGGGGGATTTCCTTTCCTTAACGAACTCAGGGCCTGTGTGTTTTTATGTATTAATTAATATTTTACAATTACGTGCATATATATACACACACACACACACACACACGTATATACACGCACACACACAGTGGTGAAGTGGGCTGGCAGACTGTGGTATAAATATATAGAAATATAGATACTGGATGGGGCGGGTGGCGCGCGGGAGGGGGGGGGGGGGACGGCGGCAACCGGTGTGTTAGCCTGGGGTGGCTGGAACCCTTAATCAGGCCCTGGGTATACTGGTGCTTGTAGTTCTATAAGCACCAGCATATCCTTGCTGTTTATGGCTGCATGTGTTTGCTGGAACCAGTAATGCCACATATTAAAATACTATTTATTTATATTTTAAGAAAATGATAACTCGTGATATATTCTTTACTGAATGAATAATATAAAATTTAATGATATAAAAATAAATGTGACACTTTATTTATGTAATTCTAAAAAAAAATATAAAAAAATATAAATAAAAGAATCTAGAGAAAAAAGGGAGATAAAATAGGAGGGTCATAGTTAGAGATGCTCACTGATCCCCGTGTTTTGGTTTTGGTTTTGGATCTGGATTACCGTCGTGTTTTGGTTTTGGTTTTGGTTTTGCCAAACCGCCATTGCGTGTTTTGGTTTTGTTCGGTTTTGTTTTGCTATTTTGTTCAAAAATCAATGTTTTTGGTCATAAAAGAACCAAATTTCAATAAATAAATAATTCAATAAAGCGTTCCTTGAATTTAGCTTTCCCACATGACTGACGTCCTTAAAATAGTTTCGGTTAACGCCAAAGGCCTAAATGTTCCAGAGAAACCTTCTCGCGCCTTACGTGAGTTTCGTACGGTAGGCGCTGATGTTATTTTTGTGCAGGAAACACATTTCAAACAAGGGTCCTCACCAGTCTTCCGGGACCGCTATTACTCAAATACATACTTTAGCAACAACAGTCCAGGCAAAACTCTTGGTGTGGCCATCCTATTTTCTAAAAGACTTGCATTTACGATCTTGCAGAAAAGTAGGCTTGTAGAAGGGAGAGCCCTTATGATAAAGTGTAAACTCCAAGACACTATTTATACCTTTGTCAATTTATATTCCCCAAACCAGAGTCAACCTATGTTTTTGGAAAAGGTTTTGGAGAAGGTGGCTGAGCTGGCAGAGGGTATCTTGGTGGTGGGAGGTGATCTCAACTGGTCTCTGCATCCTGATCTTGACACATCCAATAGTGCAGCCAGGTTTCGTGGATCTCTGCATGGGAAGGTAAGGCGCACTTTACATGATTCTCAGCTGGTCGACACGTGGAGGCTACAGCACCCATCGGTTAGAGACTACACTTTTTTCTCCCACCCACACGGAGTCTATTCCAGCATTGACTACCTATTTCTCTCACACAGACATCTCTCCCTTTGGTTATTCAACATCTATAGGTCAGGCAACTTGATCAGATCATGCCCCTATCTCTTTGTCCCTACACTTAGCTCAACCAAGGGTTAAAGGTTGTTCATGGAGACTTAACGAGCTCCTTTTACAAGACTCCTACTGTAAAGCACAAATCGAACAAGCCCTTGACGACTACATAGAATTCAATAATACCCCGGAGGTCTCGGCAGTATCAATCTGGGAGGCACATAAGTGTGTCCTTCATGGTAAAATGATCCAACTAGGCTCATTTATGAAAAAACAGAAAGAAGCTTTGAAAGACCAGCTTCTCAAAAAAATTATCGCTTTAGAGGCCAGACACAAAGCTGCTTTGTCCTCCGAAGTACTTGCGGAATTGACCAAAGCCAGGACTGCCTTGAATACACTCCTATATGATAGAATAAAACTAGATTTTCAAAAATGTCGCAATCGATACTTCCAATGGGGTAACAAACCCGGCTCAATGTTAGCAAGGGCCTTGCGGGCTCAGAGGGCCAAATCATTCATAGCCATGGTTAAAAATGACAAAGGCAAAGAATGCCAACTTACATCAGACATAGCGGCAGCTTTCCACTCCTTCTACTCCCAACTTTACAACATATCAGACAAGACGTTTAGGACAGACTTTCCCAATAGACGTCCCTCGATACTATCTTTCTTACAGGAGATAGCCTTTCCCACTCTCTCAGATGTTGACATAGCCTTGCTGGAACAGCCATTTACCCACGATGAACTGGCTGAAGCAATAAAATTTACACCTTCAGGTAAAAGCCCAGGCCCCGATGGTTTTTCAATATCTTACTACAAGACTTTCAAACATAAGCTACTACCCTTGATGGTGCCAGCCTTCAACACTGTTTCAGAGAGCACCCCTTTCTCCACACAATCCCTAGAAGCCCACATCACAGTAATACCTAAAGATGGCAAGGACCCCTCTCTGTGCCCAAGTTATCGGCCAATTTCCCTACTTAACGTGGACATTAAATTATACGCAAAACTTATAGCTAACCGTTTGAAGCCCATCCTGCCGGGAATAGTCCACTCTGACCAAGTGGGATTCATTCCTGGTCGTGAAGCAAGAGATAACACAACTAAGATTATCGACCTGGTCCATTCGGCAGTGAGCTCTAATACACCCTCTATGTTGTTATCCACGGATGCCGAAAAGGCCTTTGACCGAATTGACTGGTCATTTCTCGGCTGCATGTTATCCCATATGGGCCTAGGACCAATTGCCCTTCATTGGATTTTAGCTCTTTACCGTACCCCTACGGCTCGTATAAAAATTAACGGGTCACTCTCGGATCCAGTCTTGATTGGAAATGGCACTAGACAGGGGTGTCCACTCTCACCATTGATTTTTGTACTTTGTATTGAAGCCCTGGCTAGGGCCATTAGAGCCAACCCTGATATTTCAGGAGTGGTAGTGGGTAAAGTGGAATATAAATTAGCGCTTTTTGCAGATGATCTCCTAGCTGTGGTTACCAACCCAATCATTTCAATTCCCAATCTGGTTAAAGAATTTCAACGATTTGGTTCCCTATCCAATTTCAAAATCAATTATTCAAAATCGGTGGCTTTGAACTTATCTTTAGCTCCTCGTGTGGTTGAAGGGCTCCAGCAGGCTTTTGCATTCCAGTGGCACCCATCACATATTAAATATCTGGGTATACTAATTTCTAAAGATCTGACGCAACTGTTCGACCTTAACCTTAGTCCTCTCAAGGCTAAACTTCGTAAGGATCTGGGAGAGTGGCATAACAAGGCCTTTTCCTGGATAGGTCGTATCAATATTATTAAAATGAACATTCTCCCACGTATCCTTTACCTCCTCCAGACTCTTCCAATTCACATACCAAATAAATGGTTTAATGACCTACAGAAATTGCTGAGAGACTTTGTTTGGAGGGGAAAGAGGCCCCGTTTCAAACATGACATTTTATATCGACGTAAACACATAGGGGGACTCCAACTTCCACACTTCCCCTCATACCATAATGCGGTGATGCTGGGAAGGATCCTGGAGTGGTCAAATGCTAATAGTGAGAAGCAGTGGATCGTTATTGAAGGATCATACCTTCCTTCCTCACCTCTATTTACTCCATGGTTAAGCAAACTACCTATCATCAGACACCCCATAATTGGTCCTACCATTTTAGTATGGTCCAGACTTCGGATCCTTCCACACCTCTCCTCTATTATTTCACCACTGACCCCCTTATTTGATAATCCTCTTTCCCCCCCAGGCGTACAAACTGGCCCCTTTAAGACATGGGTGCGTGCTGGGATTACACGTGTCGGCCAGCTGATAAATTCCACCGGTGTGTCCTCCTTTCTTGAGATCCAGTCCAAGTGGGAGCTTCCGGGATTGGAGATTTGGAGATACCTCCAGATCAAGCACTTCCTGACCTCGGGATTACCTCGTAATGATATAACTAGAGCCCTCACAGCATTTGAAACATGGTGTCTAGAAGATGGCTGTCTTACCCACCTGCTCTCCAAAATCTACAAACTACTACCCAAATTCACCACTGCTTGGCAGCAAGATCTGGGAGAGCAGGTCCGTGAAGCAGACTGGTTAGCCATTTTTGAGACCACACATGCTTGTTCTGCTAGTGTCTCTATAATAGAAACTAATTACAAGGTTCTAACAAGATGGTATAGGTGCCCAGCCCAACTAGCAAACTTTTGCCAGGGTGTTTCTGACTCCTGTTGGAGATGCCAGAATGCCCGGGGCACTACTATGCATATCTGGTGGGATTGTGAGATACTCAGACCTTTCTGGTCCAAGGTCATGGAGGTCTCTGTTGAAATATTAGGAGATGATGTTCCTGATAGTCCCGCCTTCTGGCTTCTCAACAAGATCGACGTTCCAATTTCCAGGTTTAAAAAAAACATTTTACGTTATCTGATTTCGACTGCGAAAGCAGTGATTCCAACCCATTGGAGATCTCCTAAACCCCCAACCATCCGGGAGTGGTTCCAGAGATTGGAGTTTTATAGAGTTATGGATGAGCTTTTACTTTCATCTGCTGATAAAGTTACTGAATATTACTCCATTTGGAGCCCATGGCTCGAATTCCAGGACTCCGATAAATTTAATCATTTAAACAAACCAGTTCTCTCACCTACTCTCCTTGCTAGGACTTGAATTGTTTATTTACATAATCTGTACTAGGAAACATTGCCCCCCCCCTTACCTATCCCCGTCTCTGTCTTTTCCTTTTTCTCTCTTTCTTCTTCTTCTATTATAACATTTATTTAAATGTGTTATTATGACATTTTGTATTAATGAGGTGGTTTTGTTACCCACTTATCTGTTCTTGTGAATCTCTGTTGAAACTGCCTTAAAAACTTCAATAAAGATAAATATTATATAAAAGAACCAAATTTAGTGCTCCACCTGTTAATTGGATAAGTAATGTAGTTGTAAAGCTAATAAATTATCCAAAAAACAGTTTAATTCCTGGTAGGCCTTCATTAATTCTACACACAAACCAGATTGTCTTCCTCTCCATCTATGCATATTGGCAAGGCAGCCATCGTTTTTCGATGTATATTACACCCTACACTTATAGTTAAATATGTAAAGAAATGGACAAAGGCAGTTTGGTTTCTGTCTCTCTAGGCCCCACTCCACTTGTAGAAAATACCAAAAAATTCAGCCGTTATAGACTGTACAATATTAATTGAAATGGAGAAAGGCACTCCACCATATTCAATTTTCTCACTGGACGCGTTGTGGCATCAACTTCCTCTCCGACATCAGGCCATTGCCAATCTTCCCATCTTTTACTGATATTCAAACGCCATTTCGTATCCCTTCGTCCTGCTTCTTTCAATACCTACAACTTCTGCACTTCTATAACTCTATCCGACGTACAGTCGCTGATATACATCTAACTTCTCCCTTGGTCTCTTTTTGTAATCTTCGCTCCTCTTCTCAGGGCTTGATTTCCACATTCTACCGCCTCATGGTAAAATATAATTGCCCCCTAAAGATTCTCATGAGCTCAAGTGGGAGGAGGACATGGGGGAGTCACTCTCTCCCGAGGAATGGGTTAAGATTCGTCTGAATCTCTCTAAGACCTCTATTTGCACCAAGATTAGCGAAAACAGTTGCAAGATCTTTTACCGCTGGTATCTGGTCCCTCACCGTCTTCATATGATATACCCAGACTCCTCATCGCTATGCTGGCGTCAAAGCGGTCAGGAAGGTACCCTGTCTCACATATGGTGGCATTGTCCAAAACTACTTCCTTTCTTGAAGTCGGTCCATCGGTTAATTTCTGATATCCCTCAGATCTCCCTTCCCCCATCTCTGTCGTATTCCTTACTCCCGCGCTCTATTCCCAAGATATCAAAATCAACTCAGAAACTCATCACACATATACTTAGTGCTGCTAGATGCAAAATTGCTCTATTTTGGAAAAGTCAGAGCCTTCCCTCTCTGCCATCGGTTATTAAACGCACATGGCAGGTTTACCATATGGAGTATATGACTAGCATTCTCCGCCACACCCCTGTCCAATTTAACAAGGTCTGGAGTGCTTGGACTGAGCACCACGGAGCCTCCTCCCCTCTTGCATTTTAAGGCCCTTGAGCCCCTACTATCAATCCTAAACCGTGTCATGGTTCACCACCTTCTCCACACTTTTCTTTTCCTCGCTTTGGCTAGTGATTCCTCCTGTCCCTCTCACCCCTATTCTTTTCTCTCTCTTTCCCCTCCCTTCTATCCCCCTTAAATCTATTTTTGCTTCTTTATATCATTAACAATATACTGTTTATATTTCGTGGAAACTTCGTTGCAGCTTTCTTCCACCTGTATTGCCTGTTTTCCTTTTTGTCTGTTTTGTAAAACTCAATAAAATATCTTTTCAAAAAAAGAAATGGAGAAAGGCAGTTTGGTTTCTGTCTCTCTAGGCCCCCCTCCACTTGTATAAAATACCAAAAAATTCAGCCGTTATAGACTGTACAATATTAAGAGAAATGGACAAAGCCAGTTTGGTTTCTGTCTCTCTAGGCCCCCCTCCACTTGTAGAAAGTAACCAAAAATTCAGTCGTTATAGACTGTACAATATTAATTGAAATGAAGAAAGCCAGATTGGTTTCTGTCTCTCTAGCCCCCCTCCACTTGTATAAAATAGCAAAAATTCAGCCGTTATAGACTGTACAATATTAAGAGAAATGGACAAAGTCAGTTTGGGGTCACTCTGTGTATGACACCCTACCCTTAAGGAGAAATTGCCCAAACAGCAGCCTTTCAAGACGGTAAGTGATATGGAAATGCCCTAAGTCCCTTTCCTCTTTCGGGGTAGATTTCACCCTACACTTACATAGAAAGTTTTAAAAAGATGTTATCATCATCATCTTCAGCTTCATCCTCACCCTCATCAGTGTGTACGTCATCATCACAGACTATCAATTTATCGCCGCTTGAATCCGCCATTAGAGAACAGTCAGTGCTTGGATGTCTTGGATGGTGAAGGCCTTCCTCGTGGAAGATGTAGTTCATTTATATAAACATCATTTTCTCTACAATTTTGGGAAGTGACCTTCTACGGTGATCACTGACTAAGTTCCCTGCTGTGCTAAACACTTGTTCAGAGTACACACTGGAGGGTGGGCAGCTTAAGTATTGCAAAGCAAGTTTGTACATGGGTTTCCAAATTGCCTGCTTTTCTTCCCACTAAGGAAAGGGACTGTCTGACATTTCCATATCAATTACCTCTTGAAAATAATCCTCCACCATCCTTTGCATGTTAATAGTCATATTGGATGGAGTTATGGGCAAGGTCACACATTTTTTTGAAAAATCCTTCAAACCAGCCCAGATGTTAAACTGTTCTGGTCTGCTCTCTGCGTCTTCCCTGCTTCTTTTTTGAAAATTCTATTTTTTACGAGCAGCAGCTGCTTGAGAAACTGAAGGAGCACATGTCGTCAAGCCAAGGCCCAGTTCAGCGGACAACTTGCTGAGCAATAGCTCCTTGCAAAAGTTCACATCTCGTTCATTTTGAAGCAAAGACTCAATGTAGGTCTTAAACCTTGGATCAAGCACAGTGGCCAAAACGTACTGATCCAAGTTCAAGATCTTAATAACTTAAGGATCATTGTGAAGCGAATTAAGTACTTGATCGACAAGGCCAACATACTTTGCGGAGTTGTTTGCTTTCATCTCCTCCTTCAGTTTCTCAAGCTGCTTTTCCAATAGAAGGAATTGCTTGGCTCAAACTAGCAGAATCTGCACTCACTTCACATGTCACAACTTCAAATGGTTTCAGCACCTTGCACAGCACTGAAAGGATTCCCCACTGTGCAAGAGTGAAATACATGCCCCCTCCTTTCCCAATGACATGGCTTGTGCAATAGGCTTGGATGGCTTTGAGCTGTTCCTTCATCCTCTGAAGCATGTACAGCGTGGAATTCCACCTAGTTACCACCTCTTGCTTAAGTTGGTGGCAGGGCAAGTTAAACTGCTCTTGGAGCTGCTACAATCTCCTACATGCTGTGGCCGAATGCCTGAAATGACCCTGAAATTTTATGGGCCACCGAAAGCATCTCCTGCACCTCACGGTTATTTCGTAGGAAGCTCTACACCACCAAGTTGATGGTGTGAGCAAAACAGGGAATGTGATGGAATTCTCCCATCTGTAATGCTCGCACTATATTGTTGGCGTTATCAGAAATGACATATCTTGGAGAGAGTCCGAGTGGTATAAGCCATGTATCAATCACATCTCTCAGTTTGCGTAACAAATTGTCAGCTGTATGCCTGTTAGTGAAGCCGGTGATACAAAGAGTGGCCTGCCTGTGACAAATGTTACGTAGTGGTGTACATGCTGCTGCTGTTCCTGCTGGTGAAGGTGAATGACCAACCCAGTGGGCTGCCACAGTCATATAGTCTTTGGTTTGCCCACTTCCACTTGTCCACATATCTGTGGTTAAGTGGACAGTGGGCAGAATGGCATTTTTGAGCGCAATCTCTACATTTGTACACACTTTGTGGTATAGTTGTGGAATAGCTTTATGGGAAAAATGATGTCGCGATGGAATTCTGTAACTCGGACACAAAACCTCAATTAACTGTGAAAAACCAGCTGCGTTTATTGTGGATATTGGACGCAGATCTAACACTAACATGGCAGCCATGGCGTCTGTGATTCGCTTGGCGACTGGGTGACTGCTGTCATATTTGCTTCCCCTAGCAAATGATTGTTTCACAGTAAATTGTTGAAATGTAGGACTGCTCTTTTTCTTGGCCTTCCTCTGGGCTGACGATTCACCCCCAGCAGCAGCAACAGCAGCAGCAGTGGGACTAACGCTTTCTTCAGAGGAATCGATAATAGTTCAGGAGTCATCCAGCCTTAATAAGTGGGATGCAGGGCTAACTCCGAGCGCTACTGTGGATATTGATGAGGATGGTGTGGTGGGTGTATTTTGTAGTCATCTGGATATCGGTGACCGGAGGGTCCTAGCTGATGATGGAGTGCTTGTAATTTTTTTGGAAGAACTTTCAGCTTTTCCCAACACTTTGCTATGAACTCTCGTCAAATGGCGTAACATAGACGAGGTTCCAAGATGGTTAAGGTCCCTCCCTCGACTGACTGTGGCTTGACATACACTACAAATGGCTATACAATTGTTGTCTGGATTGGGGTAGAAATAATTCCACACATAAGAGGTGGATTTTTTTGTTTTATGGCCAGGCATGACAATGGCCTTTTTCTTGTCACGTGCCAGAACTGCTACCATTGGTGCAGGACTTACACAAACAACCTCATTCTCATCAACATCCTCATTAGCGCCCTCGTTGCCTACACAAATCTCCCCCTCATCCTCTTCTATTTACAAAGTGGCATCCTCAATTTGTGTATCACCGGCTACACTCGGGCTATTCAGGCACACATCAGCAGAACTGCTGAAAGGTCCCCTTCTTTATGGGTACACTAACAGAATGCTCACGATTAGACATCCCACTGTTGGATGGACTCTCCACAGGGATTGGTGTCATTTCTGATTCAGAGCAAACATTATCCTTTAATGCCTTACTGTTATCTTGCAGCTCGGCTTTGATGCGTAACAGTAGTTGTCCACCACTTGCAGGCTCGGTAACATTTTTGGATCTGCCACTAATAGAGAAAGGAGAAGGCCTCATTCTCTCTTTGCCACTGCGTGTGTAGAATGGCATGTTGGCAATTTTTTTTTTATCAGCAGTTAACTTTTCCTCAGTCACTCTTCTTTTTAGCTTCAACACGGTAATTTTTTTTTCGGTGTGTGTTTTTTTGCCAGAATTCAAAAGACTATATAGTTTGACATTGCCTTTTCCAGATGAAGTACTGGGAACACTACCATCAGGACTGGTGACAGAACCTGGTTGCTGATTCTGCTCATTTGTGGACTGCTTTGAATCCATTATAATGAGGCCAAAGCACTTGTAGTGCTACAAATTGTTTTAGATACTGCTGACAAATATGACTTTTGACAGGCAGAAAAATTACAGTAAAACACTGGGGAATATTGGACACCCCAAAAGCACTTGTAGTGCTATAAATTGTTTTTTATACTGCTGACAAATATGACTTTTGACAGCCAGAAAAATTACAGTAAAACACTGGGGAATATGGGACACCCCAAAAGCACTTGTAGTGCTATAAATTGTTTTTTATACTGCTGACAAATATGACTTTTGACAGCCAGAAAAATTACAGTAAAACACTGGAGAATAAGGGACACCCCAAAACACTTGGGGGTAAATGTATCAATTTGCGGGTTCTTCAAAACCCGCGTGTTCAGCCTCTTCCGCGATTAAATTTCAAGCGGCGCTGCATTGTAAAGGGAAGTTAACCCTTTACAATGCAGCGCCGCTTGAAATTTAATCGCGGAAGAGGCTGAACTCGTGGGTGTTGAAGAACGCGCAGATTGATACATTTACCGCCTGGAGTGCTAAATAATTTTTTTTATACTTCTGACAAATATGACTTTTCGCAGCCAGAAAAATTAATGCAAATGAATGGGGAACACCCCAAAAGCACTTGGAGTGCCAGAAATTGAAAGAAAACCCTCCTCTATCCTCCTCTTACTGCTGTAACAATTGGTATTAAGATCAGAATTTTATTGAATAGAAACAATAAAGTGTCCAATTTCTGCTCTGTCCCTGCGCTGATATAGCCTGTGACCTAACCCTGCTCTCTCCCTCTGTCAAATAGCGATGGATTGCTGTGGAGGCTGGTGTTTATGCTTTTCAAATCTCTCGAGAACCGAGCTCAGAAATACGTAAATCTACTGGTAGTTGACAGCCCAGATAAGATCACCTATAAATATGCAATTTTTTGCATTTCAGCTGGTTGGAAATGTTTTCCTGTTATATGGGTTCTTTTTTTTCTTCCATGTTTACTTTTTACTTTTCTTTTTCACTTTACGACAGGAGTGTGTTCTAAGAAACGTTTTTTTTTATCATTTGCCATCTTTTTTCTGTCATCTGCTGTATTGTGTGCATGAGCTTTATTGTGATGCAAATAATGTAAGTAGTAAAAAGAAAGTGTTGGTCCTACTAAGGGTTGTGCAGGAGAAGACATACAGTTTGTTAACACTAGTAAAACCCACCAGCAAAACGTTTCAGGAAATTGTTGAAGTTCTAATGAACCATTTAAGCCCCAAACTACTAGTACTGGCCCACTGCTTGGGTGTAGTACCTATTTACGGTACCGACTACCCTGACAGAAGACATGATGACACGAAGACTCCGACTGAAGAGGAGAGCGACCTGCCAAAAGAAGTACTTACTGAAATGCAGATGGATGTCTTCAGATGACGACTCGCTGTCTTGCTGGCTTCCGAAAATGACGTCATTCCCAAGCACGACTGCCCTTTAAGGCGGCGATGGGTGGAGCCACCTGTCAATTATGACAGGTAAGTACTATTTTAGGGGTTAGGGGTGTTAGGGATATTAGGGTTAAGATTAGGGTTAACCCTAATCTTAACCCTAGGATTAAGATTAGGATTAACCCTAATTTTAGCTGCCCTTTAAGGGCCCATCGCCGCCTTAAGGGACAGGTGCGCTTGAGGATGACGTTATTTTTGGAAGCCAGCAAGACAGCGAGTCGTCATCTGAATACATCTGCATTCCGGTAAGTACTTCTTTTGGCAGGCCGCCCTCCTCTTCAGTCGGAGTCCTTGTGTCGTCATGTCTTCTGTCAGGGTAGTCAGTACCGTCTTACTGACTACCACCGCACTGCTTGTGGGGAGATTTTGTTTTTATAAAACAAGTCAATTTAAAGGTGAAAGTATTTCTGCACATGTAGCAGCATTGTCACGGTTATCGGAACACTGTCAATCTGCAATGGGTCTCAGATGCAATAAGAGGCAGACTGGTGTGTGGTATGTACAGTCAAAGTATTCAAAATACATTATTATTATTACCATATATTTATATATCGCAACTAATTCCGCAGCGCTGTACAGAGAACTCACTCAATACCCAATTTAGTGGCTAGTATACACTGCTAAGCTCTGTATATAGGCTATTGTGCAATCTGATGGCGAATGTGCAAGCTGAGCCTTGTCATGTGTCTAGTGTACACAATCTGGTGCTAGTATCTAAAGCAGTGCCAAATCTGGAGGTGGTACAAAACTGGCCTAATCTTATGAAAATGAGCACAGATGATCCAAATCTAGTGGCTGGTCTACAAGCCAGTACCCCATCTGGTGACAGGAATACAAGACATCAATAGTAATTTAATCTCACTAATTGCACAGTTACCGTATTTTCCCATGTATAAGGTGCTCCCATGTATAAGACGTACCTTAATTTTAGCCCCGAAATTTGAATAAAAAAATATTACGGTAGCTGTCAAAAAAGGCAGGGAGAGTGTAATGGCCGACTGCTCCGATTGTGATCAGAATTGCCGGGCAGCACACTCTCACTGCAATCCCTCCCCCCTGCTGCCACTGTGCCTCTGTCCCCCTCCTGCTGGATCCCCGCTGCTACTCTCTGCCTGTCCCCGCCTGCTGGATCCCCACTGACACTCTCTGCCAGTCCCCCTCCTCCTGGATTCCCCCCACTGCCACTGTAACACTGCCCCGCTCCCCCTTGATCATCCCCACCCTGCCCCTGTAACGCTGCCCCCCCTTGCATCCCCGCTACCCCTGTATAAGACGCATCCAGGTTTTAGACCCAAAATTTTGGGGAAAAAGGTGCGTCTTATACATGAGGAAATACGGTATGTGAAATTGCAACACACTAGGTCAGTGTAATTACTTCTCCTTTGACCTAAAAACATCCAGTGTCTCAGTATGCTTATACATTTATTCTAAAAATCAATTTCAATTTTATTTTTCACTCCAACATGTAAAGTACTTTGCTTACATAGGCTGCTCATAAAACAATGAAAAGATTTTTTGTGTGAAAACAGTCCAGTCAAAACAGTGGCATTAAAAATTGGTGTAAACAAAACACAGAGCTTCTGTCAATCAACATTGAAATAAAAGTAAAATTTCACAGAATATAAAGTAATTAAACTATTGCAACACGGCAAACTCCGCTGAAAGCAATTGTTCATTCCTGGAGGTGTAATCTTTCAGCATAAAATTGCAATTTCCCACCTTTATAAATAGACATATTTACATAGTGAGATTGAAAAGAGGCATGAGCCAAGCTCAACCTTTTAATATATTTTACATTGAATTTCATGTGTGTTCACAGTAAAAACATAGAACGATGTAGAAACAAGTACATAAAAATACTGATGTGTACTATTAGGAATGAATGAATATGGGAAACAGTCAAGAATGTTATGCATGGTATAAAAATATTAGAAAGCAATTATGTTTTGGAATACATATAGAAACCCCTTTGTAATGAATGGACCATTTATATGAATATCAATTGGTTTCTCCCTATCAATAGAGATTTAATTCACATCAATTGAATTGGGATTTAAGTAGGGAAAACTGATTGGCTTGTGATGGGCTAATGACACAGTAAATCTTCTGTCTTTCTGTGGCAGGATCCGGGTGAGTAATTTGCTACGTCTGATATAGTTTTCAATTTGTATTTTCTGTGGATTACAGTAGAAGATGTTTCCTTGGATTACTATGAGAAGATGTTTTCATAGATTACAGTTAGAAGATTTTTCAGTGGATTACAATTAAAAGTTTTTCAATGTCAGGGTGGGAGGTGTCTGGGGGAGGCAAGTGCCCCCCTTGCCTCTTAGAGGCTCCAGTTACGAGCTGACCAGACTGGAACTGGTTTCCACTGGAACCCCATGCTTGTGGTCTTTCCACTGCAGTAGAGCAGAGTGATGGTCTATGGAGAGGGTCACCAGGCCCATTCCAGGTTTCTTTTGGGATCCAGAAACTAAATGTTATGCCCCTGATAAGACAGATAAAGAAACTGTTTCAAACAGAATCCATCCACATGTGCTAAAAAAACTAGCACTTTTACAACTGAACAGAAATGCAACAATAACAGAAGTGAATAATTTAAAAAAATATAACTTTGGATTAGATAAAGTGCACTTTTTAATCTTTTTTTGTAGACTTTATTTGAAATATTTTGTGGCCAGTTCAAATTTAGATTTTTATCATTTTAATTTTAGTAACTATGAAAGGTCAGATTGGATCAGTGGATATACCATATTATATTATTATATAGATTTAAGCAAGGCATTTGATACATTGTCCCACAATAAATAAATTCAGAAACTGACAATCCATAGATTCGACTGAAAGATAATTAAATATCTAAAGGTTTTGCTAAAGGACATTAGACAGAGTGCTGTAATCAATTGGGCAAACCAGTGGAATACCTCAGTGATCTGTCTTAGGTCATGTTTTATTTATTGCTATTCATTAGTGAAATGTCTGTATTTTCAATTCTTTCAAATACTTTCAGAAAAAGCAGTAATATAAATGGCATTCTGGCTAATTTGCATGAGCAAAAAGTGAAGCCAATTATTTTGAAGGAAATGTACATAACAAATATTATTTGAGTGTTTGATTATTTCACTCATTTCGACCATTATACAAGAAAGTGATTTGTAATTTGATGATCAGGAATTTGGGATAGTGTCACCATACTCTGGAGGGGAAATTAGTTCCTTGGTCTGACTTTATGCCATCTGCTGTGCCATGCAGATGGCATAATACCCAAATGAAAAAATATTAGCAGTATCAAATAACGAAAGCAATTTTTGGAGAGGAAAGAAATGGCCTATCTTAGATAATTTGTGGACCACTACAAGAATAGTTGTCAAGCTCTTTGAAGCTGGAACTTCTACCACAAGGTCTACAGCGATGAAACCCCAAGTATGTGATAGGACTGCTAAAAATTGTAGCAATCTGAGTGGCTGTGTTCTTGGAATCTTGCATGTAGATAAGCACTTGAAAATGTCCTGTACCATTTCTGGCAACCAATATTGTCGATTGATAAGCTCTGTAGTCTCTTTTACCAGCTCTTCAAACATTATGATGTTCCTGAAGAATGTCAAGAGAAATGAGCATTTAATCATTACACATTACAAAATACATTTTACTTACAATAGGTAAATATTCATAATCATTGCTTATTTGTAAAGCACTACATATTCTGCAGCATCGACAGTGACAGACAGTGGCTGCCATGGGTATGCTGGTGCCTGCAGTACTACAAGTACCAGCATGCCCAAACTATTAATCGAAACCTGAACTTGCTGGGACCTGTACTGCACCAACACAAAATGGTGTCTTAATAATTAAAACTACTTTTATTATCCCACACCCACTGCCCAGGGGTGTGGGAAGAGCCCTAGTACTTTAAGCACAGGGATAGATACCTCCGGTGGGATGGGCACACTTGTTTTTTGCGGACCCCAACCCCCTAAGGGATCTGGTTTGTCATTATAGCAGGGAGACCCCATGGCTAGCTAAGCCTAGTGTTGGTTATAGTATGAGCCTAGATTGGCAGCACTAAGGCTAATGTGTTTGGGAGGGAGAGGAGCCAGGCTGTTTTAACTATTTATGTATTTATTTAATCATTGTTTTGTGCCGGTGGGTCCAGCGGATAAAATGCCTATTGGAGCTGACAGGTACGTATTGTATCCTACAGTGTCCTGTGTAGTAGAGCAGAGCAGGAACGAAATGCCCCCATAGTCAACAAGGAACATATCTTCCTTGTTGACTTTGAGGGTATGCAGAGAGGATTTTCTTAGGGTTTTATTACTCCTTGCAGATACGCTTCTTAATGACTCAGGCCCTCTAAATTCTTTTAATCCGGAAGAACCAAAGTAGAATGCATTGCTCTTTGCAAATTATCTCTCCACCCTTCAAAAGCTAGTTTAATAACTGATAATGTTTTTTTGCCAATGTCATAATTGTTTTCAGCAGGAAACATCTTCTGAATAAATCTTTATTTTAAAATGAGAAAGTCTTGTTGAGTAGCTTTATACTAAACAAATGGTTTATCAATGGTCAGTTTAGTTAAAGCAGTTATGATAGTGAATAAAATGCCTATATATATCCCCAATATCAATAAATGAATCTATTTGGATCTTTTGTGGATCTATTTGAAGACCAGCTACTGAAGCAATATGATGTTTTCTCAAATTCACATTATTCCTGCCAGGGCCAGACTGGGACTAAAAATCAGCCCTGACATTTAAAGCACACAGGCCCACGTGGGCTCCATGCACTATATTGTTGCACACTGATGCTGGCGCAGTACAATATGATGTAGTATGAGAGTGTGTGTGTGGGGGGGGGGGGTATTTATTTCTCCTAATGACCCTCAACATTACATTATTAGCACCCCAATTACATCAATAAATACCATGACAATACATTATTAGTACCCAAATTACAGCAATAAATAACCCCCTTCACACACTCATACTACATCAATCACCCCCACATTATAGCAACCGGCATCACCCCCCACATTACAGCAACCGGCATCACCCCCCACATTACAGCATCCAGCGTCACCCCCCACATTACAGCATCCAGCGTCACCCCCCACATTATAGCAATACCCTCTCCTACTTATTAGCAATACTAAGCACCAAACACACTACAACATTGCCACCAGCACGCCACCCCATACTACAGCAATACCACCAATTATACAGACACCACTGTAGGAAACAATGTTTTGCTTTTTTCAAATCTCCCACAAAATAGCAACAACGAACAGAGTACTTAAACACACATATAGGTAACAGGTACCCTTTTCCCTCAATTAAATAGTAATGGCAGAATTTTCATGAATCATTCCACATGAAATAAAACTAACATATATCTAAAAAAAACATAACTATTGAATGATCAGTTGAACCCACACGGCCGCATTAAAAGTATTTCCATCTACAGCAAAATGTCAGAGAAAAATATTTTTGTTTTACTACAGTAATTGGATATGCGTCTTTTTTATTCATTTTAAATAACACAGTATATAAATTAAGGGGGATAGAGGAGGTGGGTGAGAAATAATTGGATGTGACCCATCATGATCCATCAGTTTGATTAGATAGGAAACATTTAGATTATTTACCTGGAGGCGTCTACCCCCTTGACTCACAGGCAGGGCTGACAAGAGGAATTTTGGGCCCCGATACAGCAACTTCTTTGGGCTCCCGTCATATTCAACAATGAAAGACTTGCCTTTGGCAGAAGTTCATATGATGCCACACCGTAGTGTGCCCAGTTCATATTATGCCACATCGTAGTGCCCCAAGGTCATATTATGCCACATCATATTACCCTCAATTCATATTTGGTCATGCAGAAGTGCCCACAAATCATTATGGCATAGTAGTGTCCCCAAAGCATATACCATACAGTAGTGCCCACAAATCATATTATGTCACAACAGTGCCTCCAAATCATATTATGCCACAATAGTGACCCCAAATAACATTATGCCATAATAGTGCCCCCAAATCATTAGTAAAGCTTAGACAAAAACTCATTCACAAATAAAAATTGGTACAGCATATCAGATACTGAGTGTGAGTCCCAAGAGCATCTTAATACATCATTTACAATGCAAACAAAAATAGATATATTGACACAATTACAGATAAAATTTATGACAAGCAATGTTTTTTCCTCTTAATTAAAAATCTCTGTACAGATAAATATGCAAAAAACATTACAGCGCAATAATGAGCAATACATCATAGTGTTAAACATTATTGGATACGCTGTAGTGTCCCCAGTTCAAGAAAGGATGGTTAAAACATATTGCACATGAGAAAATATATGAACTTACCTGATTATGGCATCCTGTGTTCTGTTCTCCTAGTGGGCGCGCTGGGCGAGGAGGGATCAGCAGCTGTCAGCTCACACAGGCAGTCGGGAGCAGGAATTAGAGGGCAGTGGTCGAAGCAGAAATTTAGGAGTGGGGGTATAGAAAACCAGCCACCAAGAAGACAGAGGGAGTCGGGCCGGCCCATATAGCATTTGCCAGAAGTGCCAGATGGCCAGTCCGGCCCTGATTCCTGCTTAGTAAAAAGGCGAGTAGTATAAAGATATATGAAGACTCTTTTTACATTGTGTGAAGATACCGGGTTTATCTGGCCCAATGCTACCCACTTCACGCTAGCTGGCCACCCACGGGTGCCTTCCTAAGCCAGGGAAATCTACCCAGTACCTTCTAGAATTCGTATAGTCACTCAGGCAAATGCTGTTATAAAAATACAACAGTACACCCCCCTAGAATCCTTCTGTAAAAACAAAACGTCATCTAAAGGTTTAATATCCACTTTCTATTCCCTACTGATGAGTCACAATTTACCTGACAAGGAGGCTCATGAGCTCCACTGGGATGAGGAGATGGCTGAATCTTTGGATCCGGAGGAGTGGACGGAGATTCGCGAGGCAGTCGCTAAATCCTCTATCTGTAAACAGATAAAAGAAAACTCCTATAAACTCTTATTCCGGTGGTATTTAGTCCCATCCAGACTGAAAACAATCTATCCGGCAACCTCTGACCTTTGCTGGCGCAACTGTGGCCAACGCGGCTCCCTGTCCCACATCTGGTGGAGCTGCCCAAAAATCATCTCCTTCTGGAAAGAGGTAGCTGATCTTATTCATAAAATAACAAATCAAAGATCTCCATTCCATCTATCTTACTTTCTCCTCCCTCGGCTACCTCCTGACACCCACAAAATTATGTGGTTACTCCCGACCCACATCCTGACCGCAGCCAGATGCTTAATAGCCAGGAAATGGAAACATTCAGAGAGCTCTTCTGTTTCTGAACTAATACAAAGTGTTTGGCATATTTATAACCTAGAGCACATGACTAGTGTAGTTAATGATCGCCCTTACAAATTTCTCTCCACATGGCATAGGTGGCAAGAGTACTTCTCTGCTACACATTCCTCTTCTTGAAAATGTAAATAACGATACCGCAGTATTTGTTTGAGCTGAGTCTCGCTAGGCTCTATTCCCGCCCCCTTCTTCCTTGTTCTTCCCTCTACTAACACTCCCTTCTGCACCCCTACAATCTGCCCCCTCTCTGTTTTTCCACTTCTCTTTTTTTTTTTTCTTTTGTTTCCCTCTCCCTTCCTCTTTCTCCATCCTCCCTCCATGGTACTCCGGTTATCTCATAACCACAATTCTTTTGAATCTTGTTTTACCTGTATTTTATTAATCTCGAGGACCACTCCGTTTGTGGTGGTTCTGAGTTCCTTACCTCAACTGTATTACAAACTATCGCTGTTAATTCTGTTATGAGTTGTATGACCATAACATATGCTGTACCGTTTATTTTTGACAAAAATTTGAATAAAAATATATTTAAAAAAAATAAAAAAAAATACAACAGTATATTTATTGTCATACAAACACTAGAATATTATGTACACACAGTAAATAAATGCCAGGCAGGTTTACCACATCATCTCTCCCTTACCCCACTAGTATGAATTATAGTCACCTGGTTGTCCAGACTTCACGACCCATGGATCTCTCTTAGTTGCATATATAGACTAGTAGAGAACGACAACTCAAAACTAGATCTTGCAGTCTCCATGAATGAAATCCCAGAATGAACACCCTTCCCCCTTGGAATTGTTCCTTATATTATAGGTCTAATTTCCACAGTCTTTCCCACTCCCTGGGCAAACCCCTGGGTCTATTCTTCTTAACCATTGTTCAGTGCAGGACTAGGGGGTTTGGACAGGGCAGTGAAGAGGTGTTGTCCTTTTACAGAAGCCCCCTGCTTGGATGCAGACAGAACGTCTGGACTAGTCCTAAGGAGAACAATTGATGCTAATTGGCTTCCCCTACTTCCAAGGATAAGGTAGCAGTGAGCCCCTGCTAAAATTACCCCCTTACACTACTTTGTGATGTCACATGGTCCCCAGCTGTTCCATGCTTCCTGTAGAGGAATTGAGGGAGGAGAATGAATGCAGCTCAAGCCCGCTCACCTGTATCCTGGACACCACCTGATCTTTACCCATAACCCTCCTGGCTTCAGTTTAAGGACAATGAATAACATTACTGCAAGTCATCAATATATAATACACAATATACACATTTACATTGAACTACAATGTTCTCTTAACCACATGTAATTGGACAGTGCAGTTGTAGTCTGGTGAGCTGGGAAACAAAAGCAAGGGCTATAAAAAGTACTATAATCCACATTATGTGAGAAACGAGACACAGAATGGTTAGCGTATCAGACTCGTTTCGTCACATATACCTCCCCCACTTTTTTAGCCCTTGTTCCCCAGTGGTTCCCTTACCCCAAGTAAACCTTTATCCTAAGTCCAAAGTCTCTGGCCTGCTGTGGTTTCTCCTGGGTCTGATGGCATGGTAGACAGTAGTACACAGTTCCTCAATCTCCCACCCATGTCCCATGGCTACAGGCATATCTTCCCACCCAGCTGGAGTGGGGGTTTATGCTGCACTGTGTCATAAGATGAGTCAACAATAAAACTGGGCCACTCCAGTGCACACATCCATGGTAGGAGAGTTGTAGCCCAACATCCCTTGGGTGCCATATCCACCCTTAATTGCCCAACTGCAAATAGTCCCTTGGCCTGTCCTCTGTTTCTGGAGACCATGCTCCCCTCCCCCACATATTCGAGTGAAAACTGCCAAGTGGCAGGCAAACTTTCTGGCTCCTTGTCCGTTTGTTTCTGGCAAAGATCCAATCCCCCCTCCCCCAAACACTCAAGGGACAACTGCCCAGTGGCAGGCAAACATGGGTGCTCCATTAATTCTTTGCTTATGGGGAATCCTCTGTCCCCCTCCCATACCACATGTGGGTGCCCCTCTATGTATGTTGGTGTGCATCTCTCCTCCCCCGCTACCACATCAAACTGTTTCACTACTTCCCTCGCCTCTGGTGCATCGGGGTAGTGTGAATCCTCTTTGGACACAGACTTGTCCTCCTAGCAGCAAAACAGAGTGGATGGTCCCGTGCAGACCTCTGGCATTGGATCCTGGATTCCTAGATTTGGAGCTGGAGTGCGATGCTTCAAAGCTTGTGGGGCTGGTGAATCTTGCTCTGCTTGTGCCCTCTCAGACACCCACTTAGTCAACGTCTCCTCATCTGCCAATTCTGCATAGGGAAAGATGTAGGAGTAGTTTACCCAGAGCCCCATGGTAGTGGCTTCTGACATGACAATTTCTTTATCCTCTCCCCTTAATTCTGTCATATAGTCTGTAATCATGATTTCTGCTGAGATCATATGTTGAGCAAGTTTATGATTCTCTTCTGCCACAATTGGGTATAGCTGTGCATCACTTGCACCGGAGAGCACACATGCAGTATTCTGCATTACTTAATTAAACAAAACATTTTCAGGCACAACAGGGGTGCATAACTGGTCTTTTCTGTAATTCTGTTCTAACTCAGACACAGTCTCAGGTGCCAATAACACTGGAAAATTATCAGAAGATGCTACTACATGGTACTTACTTGGTAGCTCTTTTCCATCCAAGTCACCAAATGGGAGGATTTCTCCTAATCCTTTCTGAGTAGTCAGAGGTACAACATCCTCACCAAGCAGTCCTCCAGTCTCCCCCAAGATAGTAGCTTGGGCAACTGTGTATAATCCACTGGGATGGACCTCCCCCTAATTAACAGACTGAGCAGCCATTTTTTTAGAGTGTGACAAAAGATATTGCAATTGGCATTTTTCATTATTCACTCGATAACACTGATCCTGCCACATTTCAGTGAACGTAAGTCCTTGTCACCATACCTCATCCTCTGCTTCTTCAAAACTCTGTTGCAGACATTGCATTTGTTCCCAGAGAGGTATGTGGGGACCTAAAGTGAGCATCCATTTCCTATAGACACTGAAGGCATTGATGGGATTCTCCTGATCTTTTAAAAGACGTTTGAGGATATCCCTGAGCGTGCAGCACAGGAACGGTACACCCCGGATCTTGCATTCCACTACCAGCTCCTTCATACTCATTGTCTCTAGTGGATCTGTAGAATCTGCTAATGGGACAGATTCTATTAGTACATTTGCAGGGGATTCATCAGGCATGTACCTGTGCTGTAACAGTCAATTTTCATCTTGTTTGTACTGCTGAATATTGTTGTAACTGGATTTTCCCTTGGCCAGATTCTGCATAGTACAAATAACTTCATGTGTAAAATCATCCCATTCTGGTTCATCCTGAAAATTACAGATACTTGCTTCCTCTTTCAACATTAGGAACACATCTAACAGGTTCTCCGATTTATCCTGTAGATTGGCTCCTTCCCACATAATAATCTTTGGGCACTCCTCATCCCAATAATCCAAAATGTGCTGCATTGTGGTGGGGTGGTGCAACACATCCATATCCCCATCCTGCAAACACTGCCACAGTCCTTCATCCCAGTACACACCTTTCTCTTGGTTGTACTGGACTGCTTCATCCCTTCCTTTGGGAACTTTTTCAATACTGGGCTGTGATCTGCTCTCTTGTTCCTAGAGCTCACACTCATTTTACTTCCAGGGATCACCTCACTGTGATTTCCCCTCTTTGAGACACGGTTCCATCTTCCGCTCTCCTCTGGCGGGGTGCGCTTCCTCTTATCAAATCGGTACTTAAGCGGCATCTTCCCTCGCCTAAAGCCCACAATGCTTTTTGTGACACTTTCTACCTTAAAGCCTTTAGGAGTAAGTTCAGGATAATGTGGTAACTGGTTTCTAATGCTAACTGCTTTGCAGAGCCCTGGAATGTATCACGATACAGTTCCCCTGTAGCTCTACCCAGAGAGGACCTGGGACTGAGTGACCCCACTGCTGCCACCAAAAATGTGATGATACCGAGTTTATCTGGCCCAATGCTACCCACTTCACGCTGGCTGGCCACCCACGAGTGCCTTCCTATGCCAGGGAAGTCTACCCAGTACCTTCTAGGATTCGTATGGTCACTCAGGCAAATGCAGTTATAAAAATACAACAGTATATTTATTGTCATACAAACACTAGAATATTATGTACACACAGTAAATAAATGCCAGGCAGGTTTACCACATCATCTCTCCCTTACCCCACTAGTTTAAGGAGTTATAGTCATCTGGCTGTCAAGACTTCAAGACCAATGGATCTCTCTCAGCTGCATATATAGACTAGTAGAGAACGACAACTCAAAACTAGATCTTGCAGTCTTCATGATTGAAATCCCAGAATGAACACCCTTCCCCCCCTGGAGTCGTTCCTTATATCTCAGGTCTAATTTCCACAGTCTTTCTCCTCCCTGGGCAAACCCCTGGGTCTATTCTTAACCAATGGTCAGTGCAGGACTAGGGGGTTTGGACAGGGCAGTGAAGATGAGCTGTCCTTTCACAGAAGCCCCCTGCTGGGATGCAGACAGAAAATCTGGACTAGTCCTAAGGAGAACAATTGATGCTAATTGGCTTCCCCTACTTCCAAGGATAAGGTAGCAGTAAGCCCCTGCTAAATTAACCCCTTACACTATTTTGTGATGTCACATGGTCCCCAGCTGTTCCATGCTTCCTGTAGAGGAAGGAGGGGGGAGAATGAATGCAGCTCCAGCCCGCTCACCTGTATCCTGGACACCATCTGATCTTTACCCATAACCCTCCTGGCTTCAGTTTAAGGACAATGAATAACATTACTGCAAGTCATCCATTTATAATACACAATATACATATTTGCATTGAACTACAATGTCCCCTTAACCACATGTAATTGGACAATGCAGTTGTAGTCTGGTGAGCTGGGGAACAAAAGCAAGGGCTATAAAAAGTACTATAATCCACATTATGTGAGAAACGAGACACAGAATGGTTAGCGTATCACACTCGTTTCGTCACACATTGATTTGAAGTTCTGGTAAAGTAGCCAAAAAGATGAGAATATCCTTAAGATATAATTGGTCAAGTATATTTTGGGATATATAATTAATTTACTAGGATCTATTGCACAACCCAAATGGCATTACAGTATATTTGTATTGTCTGCATCTAGTAAGAATTGCATTTATTTCATTACCGTATACCTTGGCCAATTACTTAAGCAGTGCAGAAATAAGAGGTAGCGGATATCTGTGTTACACTGAGATTTCATTTTTGATAATTCACAAAAGGCTGTACTGACCCATTTTTCTTTTCCACAAAAAAGATGTGTCACAGTGGGAGTCGAAAAAGATCAAAATTGCCTGTTTTTGTAGATTTTCATTTAAATGATGAATTTTAGCTTGGGTATATAAGAATTAAATTCTTCCAAAAAGAATTTGAGAACCAGCTAAAAGGTCAAGTGGACATTCGAGAGAAAACATGGACATGATAGCAAAAAAGCAGCCATTTATTTAAAAATAAAAACATTTCTGTACTGGCATGCACATATGTATTTCTTTGGTTTGGAATGGAATTAATCACAGCTAGTACAAAAATTTACTAAGTTGTAGCTTATTCCACACAGACTCCTTAAATGAGTCAGACAAATTTATCAACACCTTTTAGAAATAGTTAGAAATAATTAGATTCCAAGCAGATGATTCCCCATCACTTTAGAACTGAACTCACCTGTGGTGAGTTGAAGGTGCCTTGCAATATAAAAAATCCCTTATTAAGCCAGCTTGAATAGAGAAAATGACTCGGTCTACTGTTTTGTGTCACTATGTGTATTGCAATGAGAAAGGAAAGAAAGACAGTTAATTGTCTAAAGAGGTCAAATAGTTGATTGTAGGCAAGCCATGTATGGACAATCTCAAGGCTACAAATCTATCTTCAGAGACATTGGTTTTCCCATTTACACTGCACTAAATTTTATTACAGAGTTTAAAGCCCATAACATTATAACCAAACTCCCAGGAAACAGTAAACTTGATTGAAGAATTCCAGATTGTTTAAAAGGTGGAGAAAGTACCTGAATCAACTGCCAAATGGATTCAGACACAAGGTATGACAGTTTCAACTTGCGCCATCTGTTTCCAACACTATGGAGCGGATTATATGGTAGGAGGCCGAGCAGGGCCCCACTGTTGAGAGAGAGAGACATTAGACAGCCTGACTGGAGTTTGCTAAAAACACACCTGAAAAAGCCAAAGGATCCATAAATAGTGATTGCTGTGCTGGATCTCTATATATAATGATGAAATGTTCATAAGGAACTAGTCCTCTGTAGCTGCAGCTTGATAATTTTAGTTAACATAAGATCTTTTCTGAATTGATTGTGATCGTAGTCATCAGCCCAAGTTAATTATATTACAGTTCCCAGTTGGTATATGCCATTCTCCCAATATAATTCACAAGATACAAAACCAGAAGACTGGTGGGAACCTGCTATTTGATTATATTGGTAGTTGTATTCAGTTCCACCAACATACCTGTAAATAGAGAGACAATGTTGCTGCAGCAGCTACCAACATAATCAGCATCCAGAACACATAATCTGATCACCATTAAGGGGTATATTTACTAAACTGCGGGTTTGAAAAAGTGGAGATGGTGCCAATAGCAACCAATCAGATTCTAGCTGCCATTTTGTAGACTGGACTAAACAAATGATAATTAGAATCTGATTGGTTACTGTAGGCAACACCTCCACTTTTTCAAACCCGCAGTTTAGTAAATATACCCCTAAGTGTTCTATCTGATTAACAGCATCACAAAGTTAGTCTTTGATTGAAACTGACTCACAGTCATACACTGATTAAAGTAATGGCTGAGATAAGTGTACAGAGAATTGAGATCCAAAGCTTCTGATGCTCAATCAAAACCTATAAAATTACCTCTTTCTCTAAATGTATGTTAAGTCATCTAGTTCTTCAATCCAAAATTACAAATAAACTTATAAAGTTACTGATGCTTTTCACCACTACATTTATGTGAGGTTTCTTTTGAGGGTACAACATTGAGGTAGTTCCTGGTGTTAATTAAATACAGAGCATCTAATCAAAATTAAGAATCTAAGAATGGCTACTCATTCATAAAAATACAAAATGCTTCATTCAAAAACACAGTTGGCATCATTATTACATTTATTTTTTCCCCTTTACAACATAATATAACATATAACATAATATACAATTTGAAAGTAAACCTCTGCAAACACAGCTGTAGGGTTGCCTGAGGGAGGAGACCACACAAACCCCCAATCCCTTTCAAGCAGATCCTGAGGGATAACTATGAAATACACTGGACACTCCTTTTAACCAACTCCCCTGCTGTTATACTTCATTGTACGCACTACCTGGTGGTTCAGCCTAAAGAAAGGAGAGAGAATTACTGGCAAGAAGAGCTACAGTTCCAAGTGAAGGTGTGTACGAGGTGGCGGTTTGGAGTATAGAGACTTCCCTATACCCTGTTTACCGTTCTTTCAATTTACTCTGACCTGAACACGGGACTACGTATACCTGGGACAGGAACAGAATCCGTCTGAGTATCCCCCCACCCCTATGCAGTTGAGGGCCTTTGCCAAGAAGAAGACCCACACAGGATGGTGATACTTACCGGAACTCACTGTCTTTTCCTGGCACTCATCCACACTCCATGTATCGGCACCTGTTAGAACCGGGCGATAAGAACACAGCTCTCCCACAGCTCGACCTGCAGACTGTCATGTACCAACCACACCTATACTAGCTACAAAACAGCAGGCAGTTCCTGGTTCCATCAAGAGTCTATGTGACCTGGTTCTGCAACACTTACAACTTGCTAGTACTAGGTGTTGTGTACTAGTCTGCTTAACACCCACAGTTATGAGGCAGTAGATAATAGATGTGTAGATGAGAAAGGGTGTACCAGGGGCCTACCTTTGATGGGCTCCTGACTCCTGTCAGGGAAACTCCGAGATATTCTACTATGATATTTCTCTCTTCCTAACAGCAACTCACCCCAACCAACACCCGGAGCCTACTGGGGAGGGTACTTCACCGCCTATTAAGTGTATACTCCCGGGGTCAGTTTAGGACAGTGCATCCACAAGACAGGGACAACTTGCCTGGAACCATCAGTGGCCACTGCCGGAACACAGTACAAGTCAACCCACTCCTAATGGAATACACAGCTTGGAAGTGGAACCACCAGCTGGAGTTGCTGGAACTCAAATCTGTGCACCCCCAAATTTGATCCCATAACCTAAGCTGCAGGAACTCTATCAAAACGTTGTGATGTACTGCAAAACTAATTGATCCTGTTGTCTACTCACTGGATACAGTGAGCATGTCAGGGCATTAAGGATGAGGGTTGAACTGTGGCTCAAGGCACTACAGCGGTTCGAGTAGCCCTAGCTATATCCGGAAAGGGACTCCCACACCTTCTACACTTCGGAGGAGCAGAGTGGTCACGGCCTTTTAGTCAGCTGAATTCCTCTCCCAATCCTGCTACTCCCTACCTACCCTGGGCCACCAGTATCTGCCAGCACCTCTCTGTGCTCAGGCCTCCATCTGCTGCCTGGAACTTATGGCTTCTAAACCCATTACTTTGGAACTCAGGACTTTGTGCCTTTTCCTGACCTAGTCATGCGCCTCATGCTCTGCCAGTCAAGAGCCTAACGCTCTCTAGGCAGAAGCCTGATATTTCACCACAAGCACACACAAGGAGCCTGGTGCCCTCCATCTGGTGCCCAGGGCCTTGTACCTTACTATGTCAGAGGCCATATAGCCGACCTTGTATGCCAAGGCCGAATGCCCTGTCTCCCAAAGTGGCCTAGTGTCCTCTCTCCAAAAAGGTGCTGGGCTCTCCACACTGCCGCCATCCTCTATGCCAGCCGCAGACTTCTTCCTCCGGTTCTCTTCCTCTTGATCCCAGCGTCTTCTTGGCAGGGCAGCTTTTAATCCTTACAAGGGCTCCCTGCTGCTGTTTTGTGCTGCTCTCTGCCACCTTACACTTCTTATTTTCTTCCTGGCCATTCTGCTCTGACTTCTCTCTTTGCTGTCTGACGTCGGACTGTCAAAATGGTGGTGGTCAGTGGCTATATAGCGTCTGGCTTGCTAACGTCATGTAACATTGTTGCAACACTGTATGGCAACTTGGCGAGCCCGGATTTGCTCACCACAGCGCAAGAAATTCAAAATACCGGTCGGGAAGCCTTGATTGGGTCCCCATCACGCCCATAAAGAAGTCAGCAGTGAATCACATTTGATTTGCCGCTGAGGACCCTGAAGTACGCTGAAGGCACTCACCAAGCCTCAGACATCCATTCAGCTACCGGCTAATTAAACCGTCAACTTATTTTTATTATTACTATTACCATCTATTTATAGGGCGCCACAAAATTTCCACAGCACCGTACAGAGACAGACATAAGACCATACAGGGTAAATACAGTACAGAACATTAAATACATTTATCCAGGACTTAAAATACTCCAAACATAGCTTGCATAGTGAAATAGGAGCAGGGGAATAGGTAGAGAAACAAGAGGGAAGAGGGCCCTGCTCATAAAAGCTTACATCCTAGAAGGAGGGAAAACAGAAGGGAGGCACAAAGGGAGTCAGAGGAGGGGATCGAGCACAAGAGAGCGGGGAGAGAGAGGGTAAGTTAATCAAGTATGGATAGAAGATTAGATGGATGACTGGTAGGCTTTGAGGAAATATTAGTTTTGAGTGCCCATTTGAAGGAGCCCAAATTAGTGCACAGTCAGATAGATCGTTGGAGGTTACAATAAAGAGGGACAAACTAGGAAAAGCCTTGGATACTGAAGTGGTCAATGGTGTTGAAAGCCACGGAGAGGTCCCGGAGGATGAACAAGGAAAAGTGACCTTTAGATTTGGTTGAGAGAAGGTCGTTCATAACTTTAGCCTGGGTGGTTTCAGTGAAGTGGAGGGCATTGTTAGAAGGCAAACAACTAAGAAGAGAATTTTATTCCCCCAAAAATATTTAAAAATAAACAGATATATCATATTAAAGCTATGTGAAATATTATATTTATATTAAAAATAGTGTAGCTAGTTTAACAGCCTATATCAGTGTCAAATTCCGATCCTGATGTTAAGACATAAATATCAATGTTATAGATAGAGTGGATGTAAAAAGTCTGCACATATTGATGAATTTGCATATGTCTGATATAAACTCTGAAATAAGATAAATCATGTCAGACCCTTTTTTACCTTTAATGTGACCTTGTAACCAACAAAATTGAAGTGAAAAACATTCCAGGGGGTAAAAGTATCAAGCTGAGATTTTTTCAGCGATTTCAAAATTGCTGCAAATCGCTCAAGATCACCGACAATTTTATGTTCAAAAGTAGCCATAAGTATTAACCTGCGATTTTGATATTCCAAAATCCAATCTCCAGCAAAGTGTGTATATTTTAAAACACCTATCCTGCCATCGGTTTAGTCAAACTCACTGGAGATTCAACCAAACTGGCCCGAGATTCGACAGAAAAAAAATGTACGCTGTCTACCCATTCTTAACATAACAGGAGGCACAATACAAGTTTTAATTAGGAGGGTAATGATTTCTTGTTTAGAGGGGCACAAATTATTGCTAATTATCTTACGTGGTCAAATTATTTTATGAATAAATTAGTTTGCCAAATTTCATTAATGATTATATTTTATATTATATTATAGTGATATACTATTTCATACCAGTGGGGTAATAATATTTTCTTCTGATGTTGCAACACTTAGGGGTACATTTACTAAACTGCGGGTTTGAAAAAGTGGAGATGTTGCTTATAGCAACCAATCAGATTCTCACTATCATCTATTTAGTACATTCTACAAAATGATAGATGCTAGAATCTGCTATAGGCAACATCTCCACTTTTTCAAACCCTTAATATTTCCAGATGGAGACACGATTTAAAGAACATACTTTTGAACACATGGGCACAAGTGCATGCTGCCACTTATAGTGCCAGTTCCCCCAGGACTGCAATTTGTAGTGATTTTTGGAATGGTAATATTGAAAAACTCACTGGTGATTTTCTATCAACTCGCACTGTCATACATCGGCGAGTTTAAACTCGCCCGAGAAAATCACAGAAAAATGCAAAATCGCAGCTTGATACATTTACCCCCAGGTGTGTGCGACTTTTTAAAAAAGACTCAAAGCTAAAATAAAAGCAAAAGGTGCTTCCATAAAGTATTTCGTTTTTAGAGTGTGCACACTTATGCAATCAGGGTATTGTACATTTTTTATTGTCACTATTTTTCCTAACAATTGTCTGTTTGTTTTCCACTTGGATGTTGTTGGTTGCAAGGTCACATTGAAGATCGAAAATGGTTGGACATGATTTTACTTGATTTCTGGCTTTATACAATAAACACCTGCAATTTCAATGCAGGTGTTTAGCATTTTTTATGTACTCTGTAGCTTCAGTTCACACTATTCTCTAAAAGGCTTGATCACAAATACAAAAAAACATCTCACAGAATTATAGTAAATAACCTTCAAAGTAGAATAACCTGCTGTAAAGTCAGGTATCACAGTCTGAATAATCACAAACTGACCAAAATGAAATTAAATGGTAAAGATAAACCGCCCTTTTAAGATTTTATAATTGTAATTTAACAGATGCCTTCCCTTTTAGGCATACATGTAACTTTAGAAAGATTTTCCACGTGTGCATTACTCAATGATATATTATTTCATTCCATTTGGACCTTGGGGAAAAAGTATTCTAAGAACAAAAATTCAATAAGCTTTACATACGTCTACATAGGTGAGTGAATCTATCACTTCCTCATTGTGTAGAATTAATATGTTCTATGCAACAAATTTTTTAAATCGTAAATGGTCCCATCGTGACATTGTGTAAATGCTGGGATAAACTATGCGTCTATTTTTTTTTAGAAAAACATTTCTTTAGTGTTTAAAAAAACTAACATTTGGCATGTGAGTAAACATATTGCAGGCCACATTTACATCTAATTAACTAAATATCAAAAGTAGTTTGATGGTTAATGAAACTCTCAAAAGAAAACCACTAACCAATTACAAAAGAAATAGAATCTTGTAATCTCTTTCTTGCTTGTTGTTTTTTGGAATGCTGAAGTACTTTATAGCAGCAATCTGTAAAGTGCTCATCACAATTGAGTATATTTTTGAAAGTAGCATTATTTTGTTTTTGGTATCAGTGAAGATTTTTCTCATATCAGAACTGTAAGTGTCAATGTTAAACAGAGTTATCTGTGATTCAGTATACCATTAATGAACCTAAGTAGTGAACATAATATTTGGATTATGAAAATTCACCTAGGAATATCCCAGACTTACTGGAAAATGAGGTGTCCGAAACAAAACTAATTTGATCTATGTTTTATTTTTGTCTATTGACGATTATTGACATAAGTGGCAGTGGCGCACGCAGGAGGGGTTTCTGAGTCTCTAGAAACCCCCCCCTCCGCTAACTAAGTGGCCACTGTCCTATACAGCAGCCGCGACGCTGTCAAAGAAGCGTCCGCGGCGGTGCTGTATTATAGACAGCACCGCCGCAGACGCTTCTTAGACAGCGCCGTGGCTGCTGTTTAGGACAGCGCTGGCGAAACGGAGCTGCTGCTTTTTTTTGGGTCGGCGAGGAGAAACCCCCCCCCCCCCCGACAATCCTCCGTGCGCCCCTGAGTGGGGTCAGTTGCAGCTTTATTATAGAACTGTCAATAATTTCAACTTGAACTGCGTGTGTTTAATGTATTAATAAAGAATACAAAGTGAAGGAGTAATGGTCCTAAAGTCCCAAAAATGAAGAGGACAATAAGAGACTTTCCAGCATCAGGATCAGAACGGACAGAAGAAAGACGACTTTACCGGACAGAGGAAGCATCTGACAGGGTAAGAGCTACCACCACTGGATAAGACGCACCCAGTTTTTAGACCCATAATTTTGGGGAAACAGGTGCGTCTTTTACATGCAATTTATCTTCGAGCAGAAAGGACCCTTACTACAGCCTATGATTTCATGGGTGAAGCGGGGAGGGGACAATGTACAGTAAGGGCACGCTGTTGTATTACTTTCACCAGTTATTCCTAGTGATGACGGTGCATGCTAGAACATGTGTTTGAACACAGGAGCAACTGTAAAAATGCATTTTATATACAGTAGACATTCACAACATCCTAAAATGTATTTTATAGAATTTCTTTTTTTAATGTTTTGTCATTAATGGCTATATTATTAATAGGTGACATTATTTCTTTTTTTCTTTTTTCTGTGTGTTCTTTTGGGACTTTATATTCCACATGCCTATTGGACGTGTCCTGCAGTGTACTGTCAGTTAGAGCAGAGTGCACCTAGACCCGTATCCAACAGATGTATCTTTTGAGCTGCTTCTTTCCGAGCAATATTTGCAATCCATCTACAAAATTCAGCAGCATATTCAGGTACTAACATCTGACCTTGGAAGAGTTTTTGTAATGCTCATTCAGCGGGAAAGTAATGCAACCTCCACAATTTTTTTGGGGGAGTCATTTCAACCCTTTGGGTCTCCATAGGGGGAGGCTGTTAAAGTTTTGACGGAATGAGATCACGTAACTTGTTCATAGATGTACTACTGAGACAAGATGATTTCAAGTCGGCCAAATGAAAGAACGGTAATGTAAGGGAAGGTAAGGAACTAGAGGGTGGTGATATGTGACATCAGCAAAACTGTTACAGGAAAACTGTATAATGAGCAATGTGTGTAATTGATGCAGCACAGCTGGTGGGCAGAGTCAGTGTCAATGATGGTAGTGTGCAGATGATGATTTACCACAAACATAGGAAGTGTTATTGTACTGTAAAGGTTAAGCTATATGTAACTAGGGATGTGCACCAGCGACTTTTAGTGTCTCGTGTTTTGTGTTTTGGATTCGGATTTTCGTGATGTTTTGGGTTCGGATTTGTTTCGCAAAACACCTGCCGAAAGGTTTTGGATTCGGATTTTTTTTGAAAAAAGCATAAAAAGTTCAAAAATCAAGTTTTTGGGCTTATTTTCACTCCTACGCTATTATTAACCTCAATAACATTCAATAACAAGCATTTCCACTAATTTACAGTGTATTCTGAACACCTCACAATATAGTTATTAGTAGAGATGGTCACTGACCCCCGTGTTTTGGTTTTGGATTCGGTTTTGGATCTGGATTACCGTCGTGTTTTGGTTTTGGTTTTGGTTTTGCAAAACCTCCATTGCGTGTTTTGGTTTTGGTTTTGGTTTTGTTTGGTTTTGTTTTGCTATTTTTTGGGAAAATCCATGTTTTTGGGCCTAAATTAACCCAATTTAGTGCTCCAACTGTTTTAGAGACAAGTAATCTAATTGTTGAGGTAATAAATCATCCCAAAAAACAGTTTAATTCTTCGTTGGTAGGCCTATTCTACACACAAAACAGATTGTCTTCCTCTCCATCTATGCATATTGGCAATGCAGCCATCGTCTTTGAATGTATATTACACCCTACACTTATAGTTAAATATGTAAAGAAATGGAAAAAGCCAGTTTGGTTTCTGTCTCTCAAGGCCCCCCTCCACTTGTATAAAATACCAAAAAATTCAGCCATTATAGACTGTACAATATTAATTGACATGGAGAAAGCCAGTTTGGTTTCTGTCTCTCAAGGCCCCCCTCCACTTGTATAAAATACCCAAAAATTCAGCCATTATAGACTGTACAATATTAATTGACATGGAGAAAGCCAGTTTGGTTTCTGTCTCTCTAGGCCCCCCTCCACTTGTATAAAATACTAAAAAATTCAGCCATTATAGACTGTACAATATTAATTGACATGGAGAAAGCCAGTTTGGTTTCTGTCTCTCTAGGCCCCCCTCCACTTGTATAAAATACTAAAAAATTCAGCCATTATAGACTGTACAATATTAATTGACATGGAGAAAGCCAGTTTGGTTTCTGTCTCTCTAGGCCCCCCTCCACTTGTATAAAATACTAAAAAATTCAGCCATTATAGACTGTACAATATTAATTGACATGGAGAAAGCCAGTTTGGTTTCTGTCTCTCTAGGCCCCCCTCCACTTGTATAAAATACTAAAAAATTCAGCCATTATAGACTGTACAATATTAATTGACATGGAGAAAGACAGTTTGGTTTCTGTCTCTCTAGGCCCCCCTCCACTTGTATAAAATACTAAAAAATTCAGCCATTATAGACTGTACAATATTAATTGACATGGAGAAAGCCAGTTTGGTTTCTGTCTCTCTAGGCCCCCCTCCACTTGTATAAAATACTAAAAAATTCAGCCATTATAGACTGTACAATATTATGAAAAATGGACAAAGCCAGTTTAGGGTCACTCTGTCTATGACACCCTACCCTTAAGGATAAATTGCCCTAACAGCAGCCTTTCAAGATGGTATGTGATATGGAAATGCCACAAGTCCCTTTCCTCTTTGGGGGTAGATTGCACCCTACACTTACATAGAAAGTTTTAAAAAGATGTTATCGGCATCATCTTCAGCTTCATCCTCACCCTCATCAGTGTTATCGTCATCATCACAGACTATCAATTCATCGCCGCTTGAATCCGCCATTAGAGAACAGTCAGTGCTTGCATGTCTTGGATGGTGAAGGCCTTCCTCGTGGAAGATGTAGTTCATTTTTATAAACATCATTTTCTCCACATTTTTGGGAAGTAACCTTCTACGGCGATCACTGACTAAGTTCCCTGCTGTGCTGAACACTCGTTCAGAGTACACACTGGAGGGTGGGCAGCTTAGGTATTGCAAAGCAAGTTTGTACATGGGTTTCCAAATAGCTTGCTTTTCTTCCCAGTAAGGAAAGGGACTGTCTGACATTTCCATATCAACTACCTCTTGAAAGTAATCCTCCACCATCCTTTGCATGTTTATACTCATATTGGATGGACTTATGGGCAAAGTGACACTTTTTTTTGAAAAATCCTTCAAACCAGCCCAGATGTTAAATTGTTCTCGTCTGCCCCCTGTGTCTTCCCTGCTTCTTTTTTGGAAATTTAATTTTTTACGAGCAACAGCTTGAGAAAGTGAAGGAGGACACGTCGTCAAGCCGAGGCCCAGTTCAGCGGCCAACTTGCTGAGCAATAGCTCCTTGCAAAAGTTCACATCTCGCTCATTTACAAGTAAAGACTCAATGTAGGTTTTAAACCTTGGATCAAGCACAGTGGCCAAAACGTACTGATCCGAGTTCAAGATCTTAATAACTCGAGGATCATTGTGAAGCGAATTAAGTACTTGATCGACAAGGCCAACATACTTTGCTGAATTGCTTGCTTTCAGCTCCTCCTTCATTTTCTCAAGCTGCTTTTCCAATAGTCTAATTAAAGGAATGACTTGGCTCAAACTAGCAGAGTCTGCACTGACCTCACATGTCACAACTTCAAATGGTTTCAGCACCTTGCACAGCACTGAAAGGATTCCCCACTGTGCAAGAGTGAAATACATCCCCCCTCCTTTCCCAATGTCATGACTTGTGCAATATGCTTGGATGGCTTTGCGCTGTTCCTCCATCCTCTGAAGCATGTACAGGGTGGAATTCCACCGAGTTACCACCTCTTGCTTAAGTTGGTGGCAGGGCAAGTTAAACTGCTCTTGGAGCTGCTGTAATCTCCTACATGCTGTGGCTGAATGCCTGAAATGGCCTGAAATTTTACGGGCCACCGAAAGCATCTCCTGCACCTCACGGTTGTTTCGTAGGAAGCTCTGCACCACCAAGTTGATGGTGTGAGCAAAACAGGGAATATGTTGGAAATCACCCAGCTGTAATGCTCGCACTATATTGTTGGCGTTATCTGAAATGACATACCCTGGGGAGAGTCCGAGTGGTATAAGCCATGCATCAATCACATCTCTCAGTTTGCGTAACAAATTGTCAGCCGTATGCCTGTTAGTGAAGCCGGTGATACAAAGAGTGGCCTGCCTGTGACAAATGTTACGTAGTGGTGTACATGCTGCTGCTGTTCCTGCTGGTGAAGGTGAATGACCAACCCAGTGGGCTGTCACAGTCATATAGTCTTTGGTTTGGCCACTTCCACTTGTCCACATATCTGTGGTTAAGTGAACAGTGGGCAGAATGGCATTTTTCAGCGCAATCTCTACATTTTTACACACTTTTTGGTATAGTTGTGGAATAGCTTTACGGGAGAAATGGTGTCGCGATGGAATTCTGTAACGCGGACACAAAACCTCAATTAACTGTGAAAAACCAGCTGCGTTTATGGTGGAGATTGGACGCAGATCTAACACTAACATTGCAGCCATGGCGTCTGTGATTCGCTTGGCGACTGGGTGACTGCTGTCATATTTGCTTCCCCTCGCAAAGGATTGTTTCACAGTTAATTGCTGAAATGTAGGACTGCTCATTTTATTCACCTGCCTCTGGGATGACGATTCACCCCCAGCAGCAGCAACAGCAGCAGCAGGACTAACGCTTTCTTCAGAGGAATCAATAATAGTGCCGGAGTCATCCAGCCTTAAGTGGGATGCCGGGCTAACTCCGAGCGCTACTGAGGATATTGATGAGGATGGTGTGGTGGGTGTATTTTGTGGCCGTCGGTATGTCGGTGAGCGGAGGGTCTTAGCTGATGAGGGAGTGCTTGTATTCTTTTGGGAAGAACTTTCAGCTTTTCCCAACACTTTGCCATGAACTCTCGTTAAATGGCGTAACATAGACGAGGTTCCAAGATGGTTAAGGTCCCTCCCTCGACTGACTGTGGCTTCACATACACTACAAATGGCTATACAATTGTTGTCTGGATTTGGGTAGAAATAATTCCACACATAAGAAGTGGATTTTTTTGTTTTATGCCCAGGCATGACAATGGCCTTTTTCTTGTCACGTGCCAGAACTGCTGCCACTGGTGCAGGACTTACACAAACAACCTCATCCTCATCAACATCCTCATTAGCGCCCTCGTCGCCTACACAAATCTCCCCCTCATCCTCTTCTAATTCCAAAGTGGCATCCTCAATTTGGGTATCACCGGCTACACTCGGGCTATTAAGGCACACATCAGCAGAATGCTCACGATTAGACATCCCACTGTTGGATGGACTCTCCACAGGGATTGTTGTCATTTGTGAATCAGAGCAAATATTCTCCTGTAATGCCTCACTGGTATCTTGCAGCTCAGCTTTGACGCGTAACAGTAGTTGTGCACCAATTGTAGGCTGGGTAACTTTTTGGGATCTGCCACTAATAGCCAAAGGTGAAGGCCTCATTCTCTCTTTGCCACTGCGTGTGTAGAATGGCATGCTTGCAATTTTTTTTTTATCGTCACTTAACTTTTGCTCAGTTACACTTCGTTTTCGCTTCAATACAGTAAATTTTTTTTTGGTTTTTGTTTTTTGCACTAATTTGAAAACACTCTGTTGTTTGACATCGCCTTGGCCAGATGACGTACTGGGAACACTAACATCAGGACTGGTGACAGAACCTGGTTGCTCATTTAGATCATATGTGGACTGCTTTGAATCCATTGCGTAGATACTGCTGACAGATATGACTTTTGACAGCCAGAAATATTAATGCACAATTAGGGAGGACACCCCAAAAACACAGAGGAGTGCTAAAATTTATTGAGTAGATACTGCTGACAGATATGACTTTTGACAGCCAGAAATATTAATGCACAATTAGAGAGGACACCCCAAAAACACTGAGGAGTGCTTAAAATTATTGAGTAGATACTGCTGACAGATATGACTTTTGACAGCCAGAAATATTAATGCACAATTAGGGAGGACACCCCAAAAACACAGAGGAGTGCTAAAATTTATTGAGTAGATACTGCTGACAGATATGACTTTTGACAGCCAGAAATATTAATGCACAATTAGAGAGGACACCCCAAAAACACTGAGGAGTGCTTAAAATTTTTGAGTAGATACTGCTGACAGATATGACTTTTGACAGCCAGAAATATTAATGCACAATTAGAGAGGACACCCCAAAAACACTGAGGAGTGCTAACATTTATTGAGTAGATACTGCTGACAGATATGACTTTTGACAGCCAGAAATATTAATGCACAATTAGGGAGGACACCCCAAAAACACAGAGGAGTGCTAAAATTTATTGAGTAGATACTGCTGACAGATATGACTTTTGACAGCCAGAAATATTAATGCACAATTAGAGAGGACACCCCAAAAACACTGAGGAGTGCTTAAAATTATTGAGTAGATACTGCTGACAGATATGACTTTTGACAGCCAGAAATATTAATGCACAATTAGGGAGGACACCCCAAAAACACAGAGGAGTGCTAAAATTTATTGAGTAGATACTGCTGACAGATATGACTTTTGACAGCCAGAAATATTAATGCACAATTAGAGAGGACACCCCAAAAACACTGAGGAGTGCTTAAAATTATTGAGTAGATACTGCTGACAGATATGACTTTTGACAGCCAGAAATATTAATGCACAATTAGAGAGGACACCCCAAAAACACTGAGGAGTGCTTAAAATTATTGAGTAGATACTGCTGACAGATATGACTTTTGACAGCCAGAAATATTAATGCACAATTAGAGAGGACACCCCAAAAACACTGAGGAGTGCTAACATTTATTGAGTAGATACTGCTGACAGATATGACTTTTGACAGCCAGAAATATTAATGCACAATTAGGGAGGACACCCCAAAAACACAGAGGAGTGCTAAAATTTATTGAGTAGATACTGCTGACAGATATGACTTTTGACAGCCAGAAATATTAATGCACAATTAGAGAGGACACCCCAAAAACACTGAGGAGTGCTTAAAATTATTGAGTAGATACTGCTGACAGATATGACTTTTGACAGCCAGAAATATTAATGCACAATTAGAGAGGACACCCCAAAAACACTGAGGAGTGCTAACATTTATTGAGTAGATACTGCTGACAGATATGACTTTTGACAGCCAGAAATATTAATGCACAATTAGGGAGGACACCCCAAAAACACAGAGGAGTGCTAAAATTTATTGAGTAGATACTGCTGACAGATATGACTTTTGACAGCCAGAAATATTAATGCACAATTAGAGAGGACACCCCAAAAACACTGAGGAGTGCTTAAAATTATTGAGTAGATACTGCTGACAGATATGACTTTTGACAGCCAGAAATATTAATGCACAATTAGGGAGGACACCCCAAAAACACAGAGGAGTGCTAAAATTTATTGAGTAGATACTGCTGACAGATATGACTTTTGACAGCCAGAAATATTAATGCACAATTAGAGAGGACACCCCAAAAACACTGAGGAGTGCTTAAAATTATTGAGTAGATACTGCTGACAGATATGACTTTTGACAGCCAGAAATATTAATGCACAATTAGAGAGGACACCCCAAAAACACTGAGGAGTGCTTAAAATTATTGAGTAGATACTGCTGACAGATATGACTTTTGACAGCCAGAAATATTAATGCACAATTAGAGAGGACACCCCAAAAACACTGAGGAGTGCTAACATTTATTGAGTAGATACTGCTGACAGATATGACTTTTGACAGCCAGAAATATTAATGCACAATTATGGGGGACAACCCAAAAGCGCTGGGGAGTGCCAAATATGAAGAAAAAATAATAAACCTCTATCCTCCTCTCTGCACTAGCGATTTTGGTTAGAGCAATTGCAAGAACAATATTGTATTCTTTCTCTGTCCCTGCTCTAATTAGCCTATGACTACACCCTGCTCTCTCCCTCTGTCAAATGGCGATGGATTGCTGTGGAGGCGTGTATTTATAAAGTTGAAGTATCGCGAGAACCGAGTCCCGAGATCCGACGACGTCACAATGACGTTCGGCCTCGATTTGGATTCGGAATTGGCGGGAGAGTACCGAGCTGCTCAGCTCGGTACTCGGATACCCAAAGTTCGGGTGGGTTCGGTTCTCGGAGAACCGGACCCGCCCATCTCTAGTTATTAGTCCAAAACGTTGCAACGAGGTATCTTTCTGCACTGCGTAGTGGAGTGGTCCCCACAATATAATAAGAAAACCATCAACTGGTCTTAATCGCACCAAAAAATTTACCTGGACTGCGTAGAGGAGTGGTCACCACAATATATATAATAAGAAAACCATCAACTGGTATGAATCGCACCAAAAAATTACCTGGACTGCGTAGAGGAGTGGTCACCACAATATAATTAATAAAATACCCTCCACGGCTCTGAATTCCCCCCAAAAAAATTCTGGACTGCGTAGTGGGGTGGCCCCAGTACTAAATTTGATACCGGGGCCACAATATAATAAATAGTTAAACCCTCAACTGGTCAGAATTCCACCAAACAAGTATCTGGACTGCGTAGTGGGGTGGCCCCGGTACTAAATTTGAAAACGGGGCCACAATATAATAAATAGTTACACCCTCAACTGGTCAGAATTCCAACAAACAAGTATCTGGACTGTGTAGTGGGGTGGCCCCGGTACTAAATATGATACCGGGGCCACAATACCTCCTCCAAGTTCCAAGTGTAGTGTTTATAACATCTTAACACTACACTAATTCTAGCACGTCAATACCTCTTGTTTTAAATAATGACAGGGCATTTTACTTTTGATTAAATTTTTTGAATTTGTTGACATTTTCTATTACTTTTTGAACATGGCAAACGACTGTTGAATGGTCACATAATGCCAAAAAAATTGTTCCAAGATGGAATTGTCCTTGGGCCCTCCCACCCACCCTTATGTTGTTGAAATAGGACATGCATACTTTAACAAACCAATCATTTCAGCGACAGGGCCTACCAAACAACTGTGGCTGAAATGATTGGTTTGTTTGGGCCCCCACACCAAAAAAACAATTCATCTCTCCCTGTACAAACTAAACAGGCTCTACTGAGGAAAGATGTCGTCCTCATCCTCAACCTCTGATTCCTCTCCCCCTACAGTGTGTACTTCCTCCTCCTCACACATTATCAATTCGTCCCCGCTGGACTCCACAACCACAGGTCCCTCTGTACTATCTGGAGGGCAGTGCTGTACTTCATTGAGAAATTATTTTTCATTTTTATAAACATCATTTTTTCAACGTTGTGAGGAAGCAACCTCCTTCTCCGCTCACTGACCAGGTTCCCCGCTGCACTAAAAACTCTTTCCGAAAACATACTGGAGGGGGAAAATCTCAGGTAAAATAGAGCCAGTTTGTACAGGGGCTTCCAAACTGCCTTTTTTTCCTGCCAGTAACAATATGGACTGTCTGACATGTCTATTTGGATGGTGTCAGCAAAGTAATCCTCCACCATTTTTTCAATTGTGACAGCATCCAATGCAGCGACAGTAGACATGTCTGCAATGGTTGGTAGGTCCTTCAGTCCGGACCAGATGTTATCAGCATCCCCGCCAGCGGCTCTTTTAGGAAAACTGAGCTTTTTCCTCGCAGCCATAGATGTGGAAGAAAATGAGGGTGGAGCTGTTGGCATGTCACGGTCCTCTTCAGAGGACAATCTCCTGACCAGCAGGTCTTTGCACCGCTGTAGACTTGTGTCCGCCGGAAACAGAGACACAACATACGCTTTAAACCGAGGATCGAGCACGGTGGCCAGAATGTATTCCTCTGACTTTTAAAGAGTGACCACCCTTGGATCCTGGCAAAGCGTACGGAGGCCTACATCCACAAGAGCTACATGCTTGGTGTAATCGCAATGGCTTACCAGCTCCTCCCTCACTTTCTCCAGCTGCTTCTGCAACAGCCTGATCAGGGGAATGACCTGACTCAAGCTGGCAGTGTCGGAACTTACTTCTCTTGTGGCAAGTTCAAACGACTGGAGAACCTTGCACAACACGGAAATCAGTCTCCACTGCGCTTGACTCAGGCGCATCCCCACTCCTTTGCCTATGTCGTAGGTGGCTGTGTAGGTCTGAATGGCCTTTTGCTGCGGAAGGCGATGCATCTACCCAGTGGGCTGTCACAGTCATATAGTCCTTCGTTTGCCCAGAACCACTTGTCCACCTGTCCGTGGTTAAGTGGACAGTGGGTACAACCGCATTTTTCAGAGCACTGAGGACACTTGCTCGTACTTCTCTGTACATTTTTGGTATCGCCTGCCTAGTGAAGTGGAATCTCAACAGGATTTGGTACCGGGGACACAATACCTCCATCAACCCCCTAAATCCCACTCCACTGATGGCGGACACCGGGCGCACGTCTAACACCAACATTGCAGTTACAGACGCAGTTATACGCTTTGCAATAGGGTGACTACTATCGTATTTTGTGGTCATGGCAAACGACTGTTGGACGGTCAATTGTTTTGTGAAAGACTTAGCGGTCTTACGACTTCCCCTCTGGGAAGATGACCGACTAACAGCAGCAACAGCAGCAGTGGCAGTAGTAGGCGTACCGCTGCAGGATTCCTTGGATGAATCCCGTATTAGAGAGGACTCAGTCTGGCTGCTGACTTGGGCTGCAGGACTGAATCTGATGGAGATCATGGAGGAAGTTGACGAGGAGGGTGTTGCTGGTGTGTATCAAACTGGACCACGGGATTTAGGTGTCCCTGTACCGATGACGGTCCTAGCCCCAGTTCCTGAACTAACCACTTAACTATGAAGGTTATTCAGGTGACGTATAAGGGAGGATGTCCATAGGTGGGCAAGATCCTTACCCCTGCTTATTTGAGCTTTACATAAGCTACATATGGCCATACATTGGTTGTCCGGATTTGGATAAAAATAACTCCAAACCGAAGAGGTGCATTTTTTGGTCTTGTGACCAGGCATGACGATGGGCTTTTTCATCCCATGGACATGAGCTGTGTCACGGGCACTAGGAGTCTTTGCCCAGGATATCACCAGATGATGTTCTTACCAGAGTAATATAGCTTGTACTATGGTCCTTTGGTAGCAGGGTGACAACGGAACAGGAGAATCAGCAGATGGTGCTCAAGGAAAGTCTATGACTAGCAGCAACTGGTAATGACATAGATGTATGAACACGAGGAACCAAATGGACAAGTAAACGTGAGGAGAGTCAGTGGTCTGCGTACAGCAAGTTGTACCACTGCTATAGTGAGGAGGAATGTCCAGGAGTAGAGAGGAGGTAGTGAAAGTCAGTGGTCTGCGTATAGCAAGTTGTACCACAGTCTATAGTGAAGGAATGGGTTCCAGGTGCAAGTAGGTAACGGGGAAGTCAGTGGTCTGCGTACAGCAAGTTGTACCACTGCTTATGTGAGAGGATACTTGAAACTGGTGCCAATGGAAAACAGGAGCCAGTGGTCTGCGTTCAGCAAGTTGTACCACTGCTATATATATGTGAGGAGGGGCACGAGGAGATGAATGGAATACAGAGGATACACGGGCGGCACACGGAACTTGATCCCACGATGATAACCACAATACAATAATAACTGACAAGCGCTGCTTGAAGTATACAAAGTCACTATAGAGATCCAGGTAATAGGAAACAAAGTCAATAGTAACAATAGCTTCAGTAGATGGAAGACTCCGGAGATGAACACAACACAGTCCAGACGGATATGCAACACAATAGCAAAGTCAATGGAAAGTATGCATACCGCGGTTCAGGAGAGCAGGCTGTCAAGGAGAAGTGCAGGGATACCTGAACGGCTGAACGCCGGCAGGACGAGAGACCACTGGAGGATGGAAGCGGTAATCAGGTTGGTGCAGCGCACGAAAGGTAACTGGTAATCAAAGGAGCAATACTCAGGAAGCAGTAGTAAGTAAAACTGGAAACATGATGAACATGGGAGAGATGAGGCTGTCTGGTATCCGGCAGTAGTAGCGGAGGCAGCGGAGGGGAGACACGCTGAACACAGGAGAGTAGAGGCGGTCTGGAACCTGGCAGTAGTAACGGAGGCATCGGAGAGCAGACACGCTGAACACAGGAGAGTTGAGGCGGTCTGGAATCCGGCAGCAGTAGCAGATAGGAATCAGCTGAGTGCAGACATGATGAACACTGGAGAGTTGAAGTGGTCTGGAAACCACAATCGTAGTAGACAGGAATCAGCTGGAGCTGAATACACGAGGAAACACAGGAACACCTTCAGAGGCTCATGGGGAATGAGACTCCAAGATCAGGCAACTAGGTAATGATCACAGGTGGTTTAAATAGGGAGGGTTGCCTGATCATCCAATTAATTAAAAGCAACAGGTACTGAAGGTTTCATAAGGGCTGCACATGCACAGACCCTCAGGATGGCGGACGGCCACGGTTCCTGAACACAGGAGAAATGGCACTCACAATCCGGTGAATGACAGTACCCCCCCTTTTAAAGGTGGGCACAGAACACATGGAACCGGGTTTGTCTGGAAACTTGGAATAAAACTTCTTAAGAAGAGCTGGAGCGTTGAGATCTTCTGCTTTAATCCATGAACGTTCTTCAGGACTAAAGCCCTTTCAATGAACGAGGAAATGAAGAACTCCTCACGAAATTTTTGCATCTAATATGTGAGTAATCTCAAAGTCCTCCTCTTGATGAGCTTGAACTGGCCGAGGTGCTGAAGGAGGGACCGAGAAATGGTTGATGATAAGAGGTTTGAGCAAAGACACATGGAAGGCATTGGAAATACGAAGGTTCTTAGGTAGTAGAAGTTTGAAACAAACTGGATTTATCACTTGAATGATCCTATATGGACCAATAAAACGAGGAGCGAACTTCATAGATGGGACCTTCAAACGAATATTTTTGGTAGATAACCATACACGATCTCCGATTTTAAGTGGTGGAATAGCCCGTCTCTTTTTATCTGCAAAAGACTTATATTTGGCAGATGTCTTCTTTAAACAGGTTTTGACCTGAGACCAAATATTTTTGAAGGTCTGACACAAAGTCTCTACAGCAGGAACTTGGGTGGGAGGGAGGGCAGGAAATTCCGGAAAAGGCGGATGGTGACCGTAAACCACAAAGAATGGAGTTTTAGAAGATGATTCATGATACATGTTGTTATGAGCGAATTCAGCCCATGTAAGCAAGTCTACCCAGTTGTCTTGGTTGGCTGAAGAGAACATCCTTATAAAAGTCTCAAGATCTTGATTGACCCTTTCGGTTTGTCCGTTTGATTGAGGATGGTAGGAGGATGAAAGTGATAATCGGATACCCAAGGTCTTACAGAGGGCCCGCCAGAATCTGGAAACGAATTACACTCCTCTATCTGAAACAATCTCGGAAGGACATCCATGAATACGGAAGATTTCTTTGATGAAATAATCAGCCAGAGTAGATGAAGAAGGTAAACCGGTCAAAGGAACGAAATGTGCCATCTTCGAAAATCTATCCACCACTACCTAAATAGTATTGCACTTTTTACTAGGAGGAAGATCAGTAACAAAGTCCATACTAATATGGGTCCACGGCTTGGAAGGAATGGGTAGTGGTTGAAGCAAACCGCTGGAGTTCTGCGGGGAGTCTTAAACTGGGAACACAATTCACAAGCAGCCACAAAATCTTTGACATCTCTCCTCATAGAAGGCCACCAGTAACTTCGAGAAAGAATTTCAAACGTTTTGCATTCACCAGAATGTCCAGAAAAACGAGAAGAGTGAAACCACGAAAGGATTTTCTTCCTAAGAGCAGGATGCACGAGGGTTCTCCCAAATGGTAGCACCTTAGTGGAAGAAGCAGCCAGAGAAACACATTTGGGGTCTAATATAGAGTGGTTAGGACCATCTTCAACGTCTGAGGACGTCACAAAAGCTCGAGATAGGGCGTCTGCTTTTTTATTTTTTGCAGCTGGTTTGAAGGTTATGATTAGTTCAAAATGAGAAAAGAAAAGAGACCATCTTGCTTGAAGAGGATTCAAACATTGAGCAGACTGTAAATATGACAAATTTTTATGATCAGTAAAAATTGTCACAGGATGACGAGCTCCTTCCAATAAATATCTCCACTCCTCTAATGCTACTTTTATAGCCAGCAACTCCTTATCCCCGATGGTATAATTCTTCTCTGCAGGCAGAAGACCCCGAGAGTAAAAGGCACAAGGATGGAATTTTTGTTGCTCCGATCTTTGGGAGAGAATGGCTCCTAAGCCAACATTAGAGGCATCTACCTCTAGGAAGAAGGGAAGCCTCACATCAGGCTGTCGAAGAACAGGAGCGGAGGAGAAGGACTCTTTGAGAAACTGGAAAGCTTGAAGGGCCTCAGAGGACTATTGTTTAGTATTGGCCCCTTTACGAGTTAGGGCCACAATAGGAGATGCAATCGAGGAAAAATCTTGAATGAAGCGTCTATAGTAATTGGCAAAGCCTAAAAAACGCTGAATTGCACGAAGAGTAGTTGGCTGAGGCCAATGTAATACAGCAGTCACCTTTTCTGGATCCATCTGAAGACCAACTCCGGGGACAATATATCCCAGAAATGGAATCTGGGGCAACTCGAATGAACATTTTTCTAACTTGCAGAATAATGAATTTTTTCGGAGTCTGGAAAGGACCTCTGCCACATGTTGATGATGAGAAGGCAGGTCCTGAGAAAAGATTAATATGTCGTCCAGATAGACGACGACACAAACACATAACAAGTCCCGAAAGATCTCATTAATGAAACCCTGGAAAACAGCGGGGGCGTTACATAACCCGAAGGGCATTACTAAATATTCATAATGCCCGTCTCTGGTGTTGAAAGCTGTCTTCCATTCGTCACCGGACCTGATTCGAATTAAATTATAGGCACCACGAAGATCCAACTTGGTAAAGATCCGGGCTCCCTTGATACGATCAAATAACTCAGTAATTAATGGAATGGGATACCGATTTTTGATAGTTATGGCGTTAAGTCCACGGAAATCTATGCAGGGGTGTAATGACCCATCCTTCTTTTTTACGAAGAAAAAACCTGCTCCAGCGGGAGAGGTAGAAGGTCGAATAAATCCTCGCTGGAGATTCTCTTTGATGTACTCAGATGTGGCTTAAGTTTCAGGTAACGAAAGTGGATACACACGACCCCTGGGAGGAGTCTTACCAGGTTGAAGATCAATCGGACAGTCCCACGAACGATGAGGAGGAAGACGTTTCGACTGAAGTTTATCAAATACATCGGCAAAAGAAGCATACTGAGGAGGAAGTCCCGGTGAACAAGGTGAAATGGAGGATTGCTGTATCTTGAGAGGAACGACTTGAGAGAGGCAACGATGATGACACTCAGACCCCCAAGACTTAACTTGAGGAGTGTGCCAGTCAATCTGGGGAGAATGACGTTGAAGCCATGGAAGGCCTAATACAATCGGACTGGTAGTAACAGGAAGAATTAAAAATGAAATTTCCTCCTGGTGTAATACGCCAATTTGAAGGGTTACTGGAGACGTACTCTGGGTGATGAGACCATTAATAATGCGTGATCCATCGATAGCAGTCACCGTAATTGGTATTTTCAAAGTAATCACTGGTAGGGACCATTGATTCACGAGGGACTTAGAAATAAAATTTCCTGCAGCTCCAGAGTCAATAAGTGCTTGGGACATGAAAGATTTGGTAGCAAAGGAAACAGTAACATCAAAAGCACAAACTTTTAATTTCATAGAACATGGAGAGGACTCCAGGGACCATAACTTCACCTCTCCAGAATTGGTTAGGGCCTGGCATTTCCCGATTTTTTAGGGCATGAATTGAGCATATGAGTAGAATCAGCACAATAGATACAAAGTCTATTTTTTACTCTTCGGTCCTTCTCCTCTGAAGTTAATTTGGAGCGACCTATCTCCATAGGTACTACCGGAGATGAAACTTGGCGAACTTGAGGACTTGAGCGAAGAGGTGCTTTATATGAAGTTGTTTTTTCAGACTCTCTTTCACGAAATCTCATGTCTACATGATGGCAAAGAGAAATCAAATCTTCTAGAGAAGTAGGTAATTCTTGAGTAGTCAGTGCATCTTTAATTCTATCAGAAAGCCCCTGCCAGAAGGCGGCAATTAAAGCTTCAGTGTTCCACTGAAGTTCAGAGGCTAATATCCGAAATTGAATGACGTACTGGGCTACAGTACGAGAACCCTGACGTAGACGGAGGATGCTGGATGCAGCGGAAATAAAAAGACCAGGTTCATCAAATACACTTCGAAACGTGGAAATAAATTTGGCACTATCTTGTAATAATGGATCATTTCTTTCCCACAGAGGGAAGCCCATGCAAGAGCTTGTCCGGAAAACAAAGAAATGAGATAGGCCACTCTGGAACGATGAGTAGAGAAATTGTGAGGTTGAAGCTCAAAATGAACTGAGCATTGATTTAGAAACCCCTGCATGTTTTGGGTCTCCATCATATTTTGAAGGAGTAGGCAGGTGTACCGTGGAAACAGTAGACACAGGGATGGCACTGGGGAAACAGATGAAGGCACAGGAGCATCAACAGTAGCTGTGATATTTTGCGCAGAAGTTCCTTGGGAGGCTAACGCCTGGCAACATTGCAGCAATTGTTGTTGGCGAACATCCTGTTGTTCAATACGGGTAACCAGATACTGCAGCATCTCTTTAGCTGTAGGTTCCGATCCTGGGTCTGTCATGGCCTGATCTTACTGTCACGGGCACTAGGAGTCTTTGCCCAGGATATCACCAGATGATGTTCTTACCAGAGTAATATAGCTGGTACTATGGTCCTTTGGTAGCAGGGTGACAACGGAACAGGAGAATCAGCAGATGGTGAGAGAATGCTCAAGGAAAGTCTATGACTAGCAGCAACTGGTAATGACTTAGATGTATGAACACGAGGAACCAGATGGACAAGTAACGTGAGGAGAGTCAGTGTCTGCGTACAACAAGTTGTACCACTGCTATAGTGAGGAGGAATGTCCAGGAGTAGAGAGGAGGTAGTGAAAGTCAGTGGTCTGCATATAGCAAGTTGTACCACAGTCTATAGTGAAGGAATGGGTTCCAGGTGCAAGTAGGTAACGGGGAAGTCAGTGGTCTGCGTACAGCAAGTTGTACCACTGCTTGTGTGAGAGGATACTTGAAACTGGTGCCAATGGAAAACAGGAGTCAGTGGTCTGCGTTCAGCAAGTTGTACCACTGCTATATATATGTGAGGAGGGGCACGAGGAGATGAATGGAATACAGAGGATACACGGGCGGCACACGGAACTTGATCCCACGATGATAACCACAATACAATAATAACTGACAAGCACTGCTTGAAGTATACAAAGTCACTATAGAGATCCAGGTAATAGGGAAACAAAGTCAATAGTAACAATAGCTTCAGTAGATGAAAGACTCCGGAGATGAACACAACACAGTCCAGACGGATATGCAACACAATAGCAAAGTCAATGGAAAGTATGCATACCGCGGTTCAGGAGAGCAGGCTGTCAAGGAGAAGTGCAGGGATACCTGAACGGCTGAACGCCGGCAGGACGAGAGACCACTGGAGGATGGAAGCGGTAATCAGGTTGGTGCAGAGCGCACGAAAGGTAACTGGTAATCAAAGGAGCAATACTCAGGAAGCAGTAGTAAGTAAAACTGGAAAACATGATGAACATGGGAAAGATGAGGCTGTCTGGTATCCGGCAGTAGTAGTGGACGGCAGCGGAGGGGAGACACGCTGAACACAGGAGAGTAGAGGCGGTCTGGAATCCGGCAGCAGTAGCAGATAGGAATCAGCTGAGTGCAGACATGATGAACACTGGAGAGTTGAAGTGGTCTGGAAACCACAATCGTAGTAGACAGAAATCAGCTGGAGCTGAATACACGAGGAAACACAGGAACACCTTCAGAGGCTCATGGGGAATGAGACTCCAAGATCAAGCAACTAGGTAATGATCACAGGTGGTTTAAATAGGGAGGGTTGCCTGATCATCCAATTAATTAAACCCTCAGGATGACGGAAGGCCACGGTTCCTGAAAACAGGAAGAAATGGCACTCACAGTCCGGTGAGTGACAAGCTGTTTTTCCCCCTGGTGCCTCATTTACAATAACCACATCACCATCCTCATCATCAAGTTCCTCCACAGCGCCAGCTACATCATCAATAGCCTCCTCCTGAGCCACCTCTTCCCGTACAGTGATGGGAAGGTCAGGCTTCACAACCACCAACACCTTGGACTCGCCTTGGGGATTTGTGATAATTTCTCTTTAGAATGCAGAGTTGTTTGCTGTTTTGTTGCTGACAGCATAACTCTCTTCAATTTTTTGTAGGGGGGGGGAAGGAGGAGGAGGGCTAAGATCCTTGGGTGAAGATGGACCACTAGTCATGAACACGGGCCAGGGCCTAAGCCGTTCCTTGCCACTACGTGTCGTAAATTGCATATTGCCAACTTTACGTTTCTCCTCAGATGATTTTAAGTTTCTCTTTTTGCTTTTTTTTGAGAACTTGGGCTTTTTGGGATTTACATGCCCTGTACTAGGAGATTGGGCATCGGGCTTGGAAGACGACGTTGATGGCATTTCATCGTCTATGTCATGACTAGTGGCAGCAGCTTCAGCATTAGGAGGAAGTGGGTCTTGATCTTTCCCTACTTTATCCTCCAAATTTTTGCTCTCCATTATATGTAGCACAAGATACTGCAGAATGTGTGAACTTGGTAATATTGCAGTACCAATGGGGTTATACTGCAGGATTGGTTTTGCAAATTTTGTTGTAATTAAAAAATTTAAAATTATTTTTTTGTATTTTTTTTTATAACTTTTTTAAAATTTTTTAAACACTTTGGAATATTGGGGAAAAAACTATGCCCTTAGAAGCACAGAGCACGGGACACAGGACACTGGACTGAACAGTACACAGCACACAGGACCCAGCAGCACCACTGAACTCAAAATTGACAGAGCACAGCACACAGCACCACTGGACTGATACTGCAGAACACAGCACAGCACAGCACAGCACGAGATCTACCAGAACAGAGGACCACCTAACACACCCTCCTCTACCCTGATCAATGACCGAGTGAAGATGGTGACGACTAGCGGGGAATTTATAGGTTCCGAGTATCGCGAGATCCAACAGCGGGATTATGACTCGAGCCTCGGTTTCAATTTTTCATTTGGCGCAAACAGATGGCAAATTTCATTCCCTGGGGTGGGCAGAAACATTAAATTTATTTAATGCTATAAATCAATACACAGGACCCAAAACCAAAACACGCAAGGGCGGTTTTTGCCACAACACGAAGTTAATCCAGATCCAAAACCAGAACACGTGATCAGTGAATATCTCTAGTTTACAGTTTATAAATGGCTTTCCGAAATAGCAAGCATGTGACCATCACGCTGGTATACATATGAATGAACTGATGTCCCGGTCTGCAATAACTGTTTCCTCTGTAGCGAGATTTGTCCTGTGTATGTGGACTTTTACAAAGATATATCATATACAGATATATCATACAGAACGAAATGCGTTAGAAAGGAAACACCTATTGCAGACCGGGATACAATTTACATTTACAATTTCAGTGTAAATTGCATCCGACTCTACATCAGGCCCTAAGAGGACATGAGAGAGAATTAGAGATGTATGAAAGGGGGGTGTTTTTGAAGGGTTTGTAAATGAGGGTGAGTAATTCTAGAGGATATGCAGAGTGGTGTTGTGTATGTGGAGCAGCAAGAAAGGAAGATCAATCAAGCTGCAGCATTTAAATACCAAATAGTAAGAAGTTGCAGTAGTTGAGGCAGGACATGAAGAGAGAATGCATAAGCGTTTGGATGCATCGTTCCATGAATTTAGATTAAAAAAATATGTACATATGGGTCATTATTAACAAATTATCTATGCTGATATGCATGAACAAAATTATGTGTTAACCAGTTACTAAATTTTTCCTAGTACATGTTGGTTATACCTTCTGATGTTACTAAAGTTGTTCAGCGGTGTTAATGTGGATGATAAGCCACAACGCTTTTATAATTTAAACAGGTTGCTGTTTATTTAAATATGATAAGAACAGATGAATGCAGTTACTCACAGTTGCTTGTAGTACAGCAGTATTCAGCAGTAACAGTTGCAGCAATCAGGCAATACAGATATACAGTACACCATACTTGCCAACTCTCCGGAATGTCCGGGAGACTCCCGCATGTTGGGGGAGTCTCCGGACTCCCGGAGGAGTATGGCAAAATCCCGCATTTACAGAAATAGGGCCACAATACCGCGATTCTCCGGGAATCGCGGCATTTGGCCCCGCCCCTGACTGTAAAAATGACGCGTTTGCGTCATTGCGTCACGGGGGGCGGGTCCAAAATGACGCGATTTTGGAGCCCCGCCCCCCGCAACGCCCACCTCCTCCACTGAATCCCCCGGAAAGCAATGGGAGAAAGTCGGCAAGTATGCAGTACACACTTGTATATATACTGGTGGTGATGCACTCTTATGGAGAAATACAGATGCAGGCAGGTTCGCTATACTGCACAGCCTTGCAGTTTATTTGTGGTGGCAAGAAATTTTCCCACTGATTAAAGGAGCCTTCGGTGACTTATATTATCTGTGCCACGCAGCTCTCTAAGCTGCGACTGTCCCCTTCACTGTCTGAAATGTATGTGCGGCGCGAAAAGCCAAACTTCCGGTTACATAGGTTTGGGCATGCCCAGTAGCGGAAATCGGACATTGGAGTCCTGCCCCACCTCCTGTTTCCTCCTAGACCACTGGGGAAAGCAAGGTAACCATGGCAACACACAGGAGATGGAGCGAAAGAGCTCCTGCACACTAACAGTACAAACCTTTGCTCCTTGATTGTTGGGATTTATTATACAAAAATGAAAAAATACTTAGCCGTTCACAATTATTGCATATCACCATGCTGTTGCAAGAGTCAAAATATTAATGTAATCATGCCACAATGCTTCTGCTCTAATAGTTTTGTAGGGAAAGATGCTTCATTGGGAAAACTAGCTGTCAGGTGACTACTATACCAGTAGAGTTTGTAGCCAATATCTACAAATGATTCACATAGCAAGCACAGAAGCAATTCTCAAATAAGTGTAATACTATTAGCTTTAATTGCTGCTAA